>NC_048233.1:63233447-63402632 GCF_002007445.2 Ailuropoda melanoleuca | reverse complement strand
CCCCTGAGCCGAAGGCAGACGCTCAACCGCTGTGCCACCCAGGCGCCCCAATTCTCTTGAGATTCTTATATAGTAAGATTGCCGTGTATTTTTCTGAGGCATTAAATGGTCTTTACGTCCATGCCCTTGGTTTGATATTTATTTTGAGCTTTTTCTTAGTGTGAGAATTTTTGTTGATTAGAGATATACTAGAAATGTGAATTTGCTTTATTTTCCAACCCAGAACATTTGGGCCCTTCATATTTTCCACAGATTTGACTTAATGAACCTGAACAAATTTTCTTTAATTTTCTTTTCTTTAGTTCATCTCTCCTCTTATATCTTTCATATTCATACTGTTTTGATTATTATAGCTTTGTAAAATAGTTTGAAATCAGGAAGTATGATACCTCTAGCTTTGTTTTTCTTTCTCAAGAGGTCTTTGGCTGTTTGGGGTCTTTTGTGGTTCCATACAAATTTTAGGATGTTTGTTCTATTTCAGTGAAAAATGTTATTGAAATTTTGGTAAGGATTGCATTGAGTCTGTAGATTGTTGGGCAGTATAGACATTTTAATAAAATACTTCCAATCCATGGACATGGAATATTTTTACATTTATTTGTGTCATCTTCAGTTTCTTTAATCAATGTCTTATAGTTTCAGTGTATAGGTCTTTCAGCTCCTTGATTCAATTTATTCCTAAGTATATTATTCTTTTTTGATGAAATGTAAATGAGATAGTTTTCTAATTTCTCTTTCTAATAGATGGTTATTAATATATAGAAATGCAACAGGTTTTGTATATTGTTATTGTATCCTGAAGATTAACTGAATTAATTTATTCTAATAATTTTTTGGTGGTGCCTTTAGGGTTTTCTGTATAAATGTCATCTGCAAATAGTGATAGTTTTACCTCTGCCTTTCCCATCTGGATGCCTTTTACTCCTTTTTTCTTGCCTAATTGCTCTGGTTAGGACTTCTAGTATTGCTGTTACTCTGTTGAATAAAAGGTGAGAGTGGGCAACCTTGTCTTGTTCCTCATCTTAGAAGAAACGCTTTTAGCTTTTCACCCTTCAGTGTGATGTTAGCTGTGGGCTTTTCATATGTGGCTTTTGTTATGTTGAGGTATTTGTTTTATTTTTTAATTGTCATTTTTTGCTATTATTTTTTTAAAGATTTATTTATTTGAGAGAGAGAGAATGAGAGGGAGAGAGCGATCATGGGGGGGAGAGGTGGAGGGAGAAGCAGATTCCCCACTGAGCAGGGAGTTCCATATGGGACTCTATCCAAGGACCTGGGATCATGACCTGAGCTGAAGGCAGATGCTTAACTGACTGAGCCACCCAGGTGCCCCTTAGCTATTATGTTTTGAGGGGCTTTTTATACTGATAAAGGATTTATATCTTCAGCCTTGTCTACCAAACTGTTTTCCAAAGTGGTTTTGCCAGTTTACACACTGACAGTGACTGGGAGTTCCCATTGCTTCATTTTTTTAGTAATATTTGATATTGTCAAACTTTTAAATTTTTGCCAGTCTGGGGAGTATGTTGTGAAATCTTGGGGGTTTTAATTTTCATATTCCTGATTACTAATGAGACCGAGCATCTTTTCCTGTGTGTATTGGCTATTTGGAGATCCTCTTTTATTAAGTGTCTGTTTAAATATCTTGCACACTTTTCTATTGGTTTATCTGTCATTTTTTTTTTTAATGTTTTAAGTTGTTTTTGGACCTGCTTGATTTTTCTTTCTTTCTTTCTTTCTTTTTTTTTTTTTTAAGATTTTATTTATTTATCTGACAGAGAGAGATAGCTAGGGAGAGAGGGAACAACAAGCAGGGGGAGTGGGAGAGGAAGAAGCAGGCTCCCAGCAGAGCAGGGAGTCCGATGCGGGGCTCGATCCCAGGACTCTAGGATCATGCTCTGAGCCGAAGGCAGACGCTTAATGACTGAGCCACCCAGGTGCCCCGTGTCGTTTTCTTTTTATTTAAAATATATTCTGTGATATTACTCCTTCTTTGGTTATATGTGTTGAAAGTATCTTTTCTTGCTTTGTGATTAATCTTTTTATTCTCTTTATGACATCCTTTGATGAACAGAAGTTCATAATTTTAATAATGAATGTTATTGGTCTTTTGCTTCATTACCAGTGCTTTTTATGTTTTGTTTAAAATATCCTTTCCTAATCCAAAAGTGACTAATATATTCTGAATTACCTTCTAACAGCATCGCGGGCATACCTAGGAGATAACTGTGGGTCTAGTTCCAGACCACCATGATAAAGTGAACATTGCAATAAAGCAAGTTGAGTGAATTTTTTGGTTTTCCAGTGCATGTAAAAGTAACATTTACACTATACTGTAGTCTATTAAGTGTGCAATATCATTATATCTAAAAAACAATGTACATATCTTAATTTGAAATACTTTATTGCTAAAAATTCTAACCATCATCTAAGCTTTCAGTGAGTCATAATCAGTGATCACAAATCACCATAACAAATATAAGAATAATGAAAAAGTTTGAAATATTGTGAGAATCACCACAGTGTGACTCAGAGATACAAAGTGAATAAATGCTGTTGGAAAAATGGTACCAATAGACTTGCTTAATGCAGGGTTGCCACAGACTGTTGATTTGTGAAAAACACAGTATCTGCCAAGTGCAGTAAAATGAAGTATGCCTATGGACTTTTGCCTTTAAAATTTGGTTTCGTATCCATTTAGGATTATCTTTGTATAAGATATGAAATAAGGGTTAAATTTAATTTTTTTCTAATATAGATACAGTCATCCCAGAACTCTTTTCTAAAAACAAATAGTCCTTCCCTTTCTGATATGATACACACACACATATGCACATATCTGGGGGTCTAGGTTCCCAGTTTCATTTCGTAGGTCTGTTTGTCTTCCCCGGCATTATTATCACACTGTCTTAATTGCTGTAGTGTTATAATAGGTCATCATAATTGATGGAACAAGTCTTCACATTTTGTTCATTTTTTAAGAGTATCTTGACTATTCTTGGTCATTTTTATTTTCATTTCCATACTAATTTTAAAATTCTCTTATTAAGTTTTGCAAGTTGGGATTCTGGCTGAGATTGCACTGAATTGAATTTTTCAATTGGGGATAATTGACTTCTTTTCAATGTCAAGGCTTCCAGTCTATGAATGTCGTATATCTTCATTTATTTAGGTATTATTTAATCAAGTTTTATATTTTTCTACCTAAGGGGTCTTGCATTTGTTTTATTAGATTTATTGTGAGGTATTTTATTTATTTGATTCTGTTGCAAATGTTAAGTTTTATTTCCAAGCTTTTTTCTTAATGTATAGGAATACAGTTGGGTTCTTGTATATTGTTTCTGCTTCCTTCTAGCTTGTTAAACCCTCTTATTAATTTTAATACTTAATGTGTAGTTTTCAAAAGACATTCTGTTTTCTCTATTTCGTTAGTGAACTACAGTTTTATTTCTTGCTTTTCGGTCTATATACTTTTAATTTCTCTTTCTTATTGTGTTACCTTTAATAAAATGTAGTGATAATTGCCTTATTCCTGATCTAAGGGTGAATGCTTTCAACTTTTCACTGTTAAGTATGATGTAGCTGAAACATTTTTATAGATTCTGCTGATCAAATTAAGGAAGTTCTCTTTTGCTTATAGTTTTCTAAGAGTTTTTTGGTTTTCGTTTTAGAGAGAGAGTGAGCACAAGAGGGGAGGGGTAGAGGGACGGGGAGAGAAAGTCTTACGTAGGCTCCACAGTCATCTCAGAGCCCAACATAGGGCTCAGTCTCATGACCCTGAGATCATGACCTGAGCCAGAATTGAGAGTCGGATGCTAAACTGACTGAGCCACCTAGGCACCCCTGAGAATTTTTAAAAATCATGAGTTGTGTATTTTCTGATGCTTTTTTTCTTTATGATCATGTGATTGTTTTTCTTTTACCGTCTTAATGTAGACAATTACAGTACTTGATTTTTTAATGTTAAACCTTAGATTTCTGTGATAAACCCAAGTTGGTTATGATATATTATTTTTATCTATTGCCAGTTTCAGTATGCTATTATTTTGTTTAGAATTAGGATCTACTTTCATGAGCTATATTGGCCTGTAATTTTTCATTCCCATATTTTCTTTGATTCTTTGTTTTGGTAATTTCATATGCTTTAAGTCCTTTGAGATTCAGTTGTATTCTTTTAAGATTTTTTTCATATTTTTTACTGTGATATCTGTAGATAAAGATTTTTAAAATCCATTTTGGATTCACTTCAGTTATTTTAATTTTATTTTGTTTTATTTTATTTATTTTAGAAGGAAAGAGTGAATGAGAGAGAGCACGTGCACACATGGGAAAGAGGGAGAGGGGAACTCAAGCGGACTCCCCGCTGAGTGCAGAGCCTGAGGTGGGCCTTGATCTCCCATCCCTGAGATCATGACTGAGCTGAAACCAAGAGTCGGACATTTAACCAACTGAAACACCCAGGCACCCCTGCAATTCTTTTTTTTCTATATAGCATAATAGAATTTATGTGAATTAAATATATACACACATAACACTATGTATGTTAAAAGGATAACCATAGATTCAAGAAGGTATATCAAAAGTATTAGGGATGGTCTGTAAAGATTGGGGATGGAACTAGAAAACAAGTACTAAAAAGCATAAAATAATATTAAAGGATGGAGACTGCATGGACCAAAGATGTTTGTAAGCCATGAACTAAGTACAATTAATTCAACATGAAATTAAAACAAAAAATTGACTCCTTTCTCTTCAGTTTCTCAATGCAACCCACATGTTTCTTGATTTTCAGTCAGAATTAAATACCGAATTTTTGGATTCACTGGACTTCTTGATCTGAATCTTGGTGTTTTCTTCAGTTCTGGAAAATTCTCAGCTGTTATTTCTTTAGAATATAGTTTATGTCTCTTTATTTCTTTCTTCTTTCTGGAACTGGTATAGCCTCTCACTTTATATTCCATCTTTCTTAACATTTCTGTACTGTCCATTTTTATATTTCCTTGCTGCATCCTTGATATAATACCTAATCTGTTTTCTAGTACACTAAATCTCTCTTTAGCTATGTCTAGTCTTTGCCAAACATATTGTTATCAGTTGATTATATACTTTTCATATCTAGAAATTATACTGGGTTCTTTTAAAAATCTCCTTTGCAGATAGTTCAAACTTGACTTTATTTCTTTAAACATAGTAAGCATAGTTGTTCAATTTTTTTTTGTGATAATGGCAAAATCTGTAGTTGTGTGTTTGTTTCCATTATCTTTTTTTTCCTGCTTGTTCTCGTAATGCATTGTTGTATTCCATGCCTGATTATCTTTTTTTTTTTTTTAAAGATTTTATTTATTTATTTGACAGAGAGATAGAGACAGCCAGCGAGAGAGGGAACACAAGCAGGGGGAGGGAGAGGAAGAAGCAGGCTCATAGCGGAGGAGCCTGATGTGGGGCTTGATCCCATAACGCCGGGATCACGCCCTGAGCCGAAGGCAGACGCTTAACCGCTGCACCACCCAGGCGCCCCCATGCCTGATTATCTTTATGTTTTACTCATTGTCCTTGAAAAATAATTTGTGAAGATTTCTTGAGTACCTACAGTACAGTTACGTTTCTCTGGAAAGAATTTTTATTTGGTTCTGTCAGATTCTTATGGGCACTGACAGTCTAGAAACATTGAAATCCTTTTCATAAGTTGAAGTTTCTTTCACCATCCTATGAAACAATCTTTGTTAACAAACTGATCTGAAATTAAGTTGTTTACAACTTTCTGGGATGTGACATTTTTTATTTTCTTCTTCCTTGTCTCCTGCTCCCTTTCTTCTTTATGTTTCATTTTCTTGGCACCTAGGCAATTATTATATAGAAGGTGGTGTATTTGGGGGGTAAATACCCAGTATTGCAATGGCTGGGTCATAGGGTAGCTCAATTTTTAACTTTTTAAGGGACCTCCACACTGTTTTCCAGAGTGGCTGTACCAACTTGCATTCCCACCAACAATGTAGGAGGGATCCCCTTTCTCCACATCCTCTCCAACAATTGTTGTTTCTTGCCTTGTCTATCTTTGCCATTCTAACTGGCGTAAGGTGGTATCTCAGTGTGGTTTTGATTTGAATTTCCCTGATGGCTAATGATTTTGAACATTTTTTCATGTGTCTGTTAGCCATTTGTATGTCTTCATTGGAAAAGTGTCTGTTCATATCTTCTGCCCATTTTATGATTTGTTTATTTGTTTCTCGTGTATTGAGTTTGAGAAGTTCTTTGTAGATCTTGGATACCAGTCCTTTATCTGTGGTGTCCTTTGCAAATATATTCTCCCATTCCGTGGGCTGTCTCTTAGTTTTTTTGACTGTTTCCTTGGCTGTGCAGAAGCTCTTTATCCTGATAAAGTCCCATAAGTTCATTTTATCTTTTATTTCTCTTGCCTTTGGAGATGTGTCGTGAAAAAGGTTGCTCTGGCCGATGTCATAGAAGTTGTTGCCTATGTTCTCCTCTAGAATTTTGATGGATTCCTGTCTCACATTGAGGTCTTTCATCCATTTGGAGTTTATTTTTGTGTATGGTGTGAGAGAGTGGTCAAGTTTCATTCTTTTGCATGTAGCTGTCCAATTTTCCCAGCACCATTTATTGAAGAGACTGTCTTTTTTCCACCGGATGTTTTTTCCTGCTTTATCAAAGATTAGTTGCCCAAAGAGCCGAGGGTCCATTTCTGGGTTCTCTATTCTGTTCCATTGGTCGATGTGTCTGTTTTTGTGCCAGTACCATGCTGTCTTTGTGATCACAGCTTTGTAGTACAGCTCGAAATCCGGCATTGTGATGCCCCCAGCTTTGTTTTTCCTTTTCAACAGTTCCTTGGAGATTCGGGGCCTTTTCTGGTTCCATACAAATTTAAGGACTATTTGTTCCAGTTCTTTGAAAAATGTCCTCGGTATTTTGATCGGGATAGCATTGAAAGTGTAGATTGCTCTGGGTAGTATGGACATTTTAACTATGTTAATTCTTCCAATCCATGAGCATGGAATATTTTTCCATCTTTTTATGTCTTCCTCAATATCTTTCAAAAGTGATCTATAGTTTCTAGGATATAGGTCCTTTACGTCTCTGGTTAAGTTAATTCCAAGGTAACGTATGGTTTTTGGTGTTATTGTAAATGGGATGGATTCCCTAATTTCTCTTTCTTCAGTCTCGTTATTCGTGTATAGAAATGCAACTGATTTCTGGGCATTGATTTTGTATCCTGCCACCTTACTGAATTGTTCTATAACTTCTAATAGTTTGGGAGTGGATTCCTTTGGGTTTTCCATATAGAGTATCATGTCATCTGCAAAGAGAGACAGTTTGACTTCTTCTTTGCCGATTTGGATACCTTTGATCCCTTTTTGTCTTCTGATTGCTGTTGCAAGGACTTCTAGTACTATGTTGAATAATAGTGGCGAGAGTGGGCATCCTTGTCGTGTTCCTGATCTTAAGGGAAAGGCTTCCAGCTTTTCCCCATTGAGAATAATGCTTGCAGTAGGCTTTTCATAGATGGCTTTTATGAGATTGAGAAATGTACCCTCTATTCCTACACTCTGAAGGGTTTTAATCAGGAAAGGATGCTGTATTTTGTCAAATGCTTTTTCTGCATCAATTGAGAGGATCATATGGTTCTTGAGTCTTTTCTTGTTGATATGATGTATCACATTGATTGATTTGCGAGTGTTGAACCATGCTTGCATCCCAGGTATGAATCCCACTTGGTCATGATGGATAATCCTTTTAATGTACTGTTGGATTCTATTAGCAAGGATCTTGTTGAGGATTTTGGCATCCATATTCATTAGAGAAATCGGTCTGTAATTCTCCTTTTTGAGGGGGTCTTTGCCTGGTTTGGGGATCAAGGTAATATTAGCCTCATAGAATGAGTTTGGTAGCTTTCCTTCTGTTTCTATTTTTTGAAATAGCTTTAGGAGAATAGGTATTATTTCTTCTTTGAATGTTTGGTAGAATTCCCCAGGAAAACCGTCTGGGCCTGGAGTTTTATTATTTGGAAGGTTGTTTATCACTGACTCAATTTCTTCATAGTTAATTGGCCTATTTAAGAAATCTATTTCTTCCTGTTTCAGTCTTGGTAGTTTATAGGTTTCCAGGAAGGCCTCCATCTCTTCCAGATTGTTTAGTTTTTTGGCATATAGCTGTTGATAAAAGTTTCTAATAATCCTTGCAATTTCAATGGTGCTGGTCGTGACCTCTCCCTTTTCAGTCATAATTTTAATAATCTCAGTCCTTTCTCTTTGTTTTTGGNTCTCCATCAATTCTGAATGACAGCCTTGCTGGATAAAGGATCCTTGGCTGCATGTTTTTCTCTGAAAGAGTTTTAAAAATGTCCCCCCAACACTTTCTCTCATTCCAGGGTCTGTGTAGACAGGTCTGACGTAATTCTGATACCTTTGCCTTGGTACGTGAGAAATTTCTTTGCCCTGTCTGCTTTCAATACTGTATCCTTGGATCTAATATTTGCGAATTGCACTATGACATGCCGTGGCGTAGGTTTGTCCTGGTTGAGCTTGGATGGGGTCCTCTCTGCCTCTTGGACACGAATGTTTGTTTCCCTTGCTAGATTAGGGAAGTTTTCAGCTACAATTTGTTCAAATATCTCTTCTAGACCTCTGTTTTTCTCCACCCCGTCGGGGATGCCGATGATTCTGATATTGGAACATTTCATTGAGTCAGTAATACTTTTTTCAAGTCTACACATCATCTTGACCATTGTTACTCTGAACTCCATTTCTGATAATTTGTTTACATCCACATCCATTAGTTCTGTGGCAGAGGCCACAGACTCATTGTCTTTTCTTTGCTGGGGGGGATTTCTCCTTCTCGTCATTCTGATGAGGAGAGGTTGCGGGGTTGTCCAGAGCCCAAATTATTGACCGGGACCCAGGCCGTGCGCCCTTGTTTTATAGGGATCTTAGGGATGTGGGCTTCTTCATTTTTCAGCCTGCCTTCTGGGGGAGGGGCCTGCCGCGCCGATACTCAGGCAACCCTGTTTGGGTAGAGTCTCCGTGTCCCCTGCGAGAGGGGATGGGGATGGGCACGGGCACCCTGTGAGCCGGTGTTTCCAGGCTTTTGTTCTCTGGCGGCTTTCCCTGGCGGTTTGCTGTGCTTCTTCTGAGAGAGCAGCAGTGGCTGAATCTCAGCCTCTGTCTCAGAACAGAGGGCTTGCGGCCTGTTCTCCACTGATGTTCTGGCCACTTTAACTCTGTTTCTGTTGGTGCTGCTCAACCCTGCAGCGTCCCGGGATGTGCGCCCCACACCCGGCATCCCAGCCCTCACTTCCAGGGCCGGCGCGTCTCTGTCCTTTGTGTTTCTAACACCGCCAGCCGCCAGCTGCCCCTGCGCACTCCCGGAGCTCCCGGTCTCTGTCTGGTGGCGCGCGCTCCTCGCTCACCGTCACCGTCTGTTTTCTTGCGGGTGCCGTCCACGAGTCCGCCCGCTCCCCCGTGCAGGTGGCTACCGCTTCCCGGCGCCCGAACGCGGTGGCTCCCTCCCCCTTCCGTTTATCTTCCAATATCTGTACGTGGTTTCATGGCTCCCCGCTTCCTACCTCAATACTCAGCACTGGAGATGTTCATTTGTAGAGATCCAGATGTATCTTCCTCCATCTCAGGCTGATTCCGTGGATGTTCAGTCTGGTCTGGTACCTATCCAGCTCGACTCAGGGGACCGGCTGAAAAAGGGGTCCCCTACTCCTCCGCCATCTTAACCCCCCTCTACAATTCTGTATTTTGATTGCAGTGATAGTTACATGAAGCTATAGATATAGTAAACTTGCAAAGAATCATACACACACACACACACATAAATGAGTGAATGTATAACTGGTAGAATTATTGTAAATTCTGTGGATTGTACCAATGTCAGATATACAGTTTTTATATTGTACTATTATTCTGCAAGATATTAACACTGGAAGAGGCTGAGTGAATGGTGTATAGGACTCCCTGTACATTTCTTTCCAACTATCTATGGATTGATAATTATTATTATGAGAAGTTGAAAAGAGAAGTTTCTTGCAGCCTGATTCATACACTATCTGGGTTGAGAAAGATATATAAGTGCTTTGGTTTTTAATAAAAGGCAGCTATTCCATTCTTTCTACTTTGTAGGTTTTAAAGATTGCGTTACTATTAGTATTCATACCATCCTTACAGAATGCTGTATATCAAGGCAAAGTTAGGAAGCATTGTGTCTGGCAACCTTGGTACAAAGCAATTACTGAAGGGTAAAGCCTTGCCTGCAACTTTAGGAATCTAGCTTTTAGGACATGGGGTTTGGGGGGCATGCCAAAAATTTAGTCCCTGCAGATACTAAAATAACAGAAAAAGTCTCAGCCATAGAGAAACTGTGGATGGATCATCATTGCTCAGTGTTTTGTGTATCAAGATCAGAATAGGAGTGATGACAAAACTGTTATTCAGTGTTAAACCTAGAGGATTATAGGATACACATTGTTATATTTTTATGGTAACTGCACTTGTACTTTAAAAACTTCAGTTAAAACCTTTTTATATTACAGGAACTACATGTTAATTTGGAGAATGATTTTAAGACTGATTCATCATCCTCTACCTTTGCTCTTCAAAGTTCTTCAGAGACAATGTTTTCTATTCAGCTGTTACATTTCAAAACAAGTTTACTGGAAGCATTAGAAGAGTTACGTATGAGAAGGGTAAGCTCATTTTTAAAATGCTTTTTTTAATCAAGGAACTGGATTTTGTCCAGCCATTTGGTTTAAGGGGGGGAAAAAAAGGCCTAACAAAATAACTTCTTATTTTGAAAGAAGAAATACAGTCCAGATAATGAAGTAAAAGAGAAAAAGGCAGATACAGTTGATATCACAGAAGGAAAAAGCAGACTTTATAAGCAAAAAGTAGAATGGATTCAGATTGTTAAATACTTAATAAGTCAGCTAGTATTTACCAAGTACCTTGGAGAGCATAGGTAGCACATGGTTAGACACTATGGCTGATAAAAAAGAGCTGCTCTTCAGGAGATTACATTTTTGTTAAAGGCTATGAGATAAGTGCCTATGAATGATTAAGTAATGAAACAGGGCAATACATTTTTAAGTGACGAAGTGAATGTATGTAGTAAGTATTCTGATTTAAAGAATAAAATGTCCTTATTTTTAAAGTGATAACTCTTGAGGTATTTATTTAGAAAGGAAATATCTACTTAAAATTGTTTTTTTAAAGATTTTTAAGAAAGAGTTTTAATTTATTTGGGAGGGAGGGAGGGAGGGAGGGAGCATGAGTAGGGGGGAGGGACAGAGAGAGAAGCAGACTCCCCGCTGAGGAAGGAGCCCCGTGCAGGACTTGATCCCAGGACCTGGGATTATGACCTAAGCCGAAGGCAGCCACTTAACCAACTGAGCCACCCAGGTGCCCCTATATAAAATTATAAAAGTTGTTTGGTTTCAGCAGATCTGTATTGTTCAAAACCCCTAAAAGCCTTTCATTTCTAAGACTTTATGGGTCTAAATTTGAAGCTTGTCTTGTCAGTTTTTCTATAAGACAGATAGGAGTTGGTACGATTATGGAAAGAAGAAAATAGATTCTAAAACTACTGTAATTATGAACTAGGGATGGGGTCATTAGGATTTATATATAACTGTGAGAATAGAACAGAAGAGACAGGAAAGAGGGTGCCTGGGTGGCTCAGTTGGTTAAGCGCCAGCCTTTGGCTCAGGTCATGATTCCAGGGTCCTGGGGATCAAGCCCCTGTTAGGCTCTCCTCAGCAGGGAGTCTGCTTCTCCCTCTCCCTCTGTCTGCTGCTCTGCCTGCTTATGTGAATAAAATCTTAAAAAGAAATCTTAAAAAAAAAAAAAAGGAGAAGAGACACAGAGGAGAATCAATAGACTTTGGTGATTTCCTGAAAATGAGCTGTGAGAAAAAAGATCCGAAACAACATTTTTATTATGGGATTCTTGTTCCAGGATTTATTTTTATTATGGGATTCTTGTTCCAGGATTTAAAAATATTGAAACTTGTTATCATAATAAGAAAATTTAATTACCACAATGTTCATCCTATATAAAGGGACTTCTTATCTGTATAATTAAGGCCTATTTAATAAAGAGAAATCCTGCTAAAAAAAGATATGTTGTGTAAACAGTAAAAAATGATTTTTTGTAAGAATAGCTTTAAGTGGTATTTTTTCTAAGTTAAAAGAACTTTAGGTAACTATTTAGAACTTCATATTCTGTTTTACTGTGTTTCAAGCATTATATTTGGTCTGTTTATATTCCCAACTTAAAAAATAAGCTTCCTTTAAAAATCTTTTGAAAGTTTCAGGATAGCAACAGGAGCTGTGTTTTTAATAACTAAGTGCAGAGGTATATGCTACTTTTAATAATATTCTTCACTGAAAGAAGAACTTTTCTCTTATGAAGGGGAAAATTCCTCCTTTTATTGGAAAAAGAGATGTATTGATTTTCACATTTACCATGATGGTAATACTTTATCCCTATTGTGAAATTTTAATATTTTTCCCATATTTTATTAGGAAAATTTTGAAAATACACAATAGTTGAAAGAATTTCACAGTAAACACCCATATACCCACCATGGCGGGTAGAATGAAGGCATCCCAATGATGTCTACATCCTCCTCCTCAGAACCTTTGAATATGTTGCCTTACATGGCAAAAGGGATTTTGCAGGGGTGCCCGGGTGACTCAAGTAGTTGAGCCTCCAACTCTTGGTTTCAGCTCAGGTCGTGATCTTAGGGTTGTGGGATTGAGCCTCACAATGGACTCTGCACTGGCCGTGGAACCTGCGTGGGATTCTCTCTCTTTCCCTCTGTTTCTCCCCCATTCTCTTTCTCTCTCTCTCTCTCTCAAATAAATAAAACTTAAAAAAAAGGATTTTGCAGGTGTGATAAAGTTATGGATTTTGAGATAGAGGGATTATGCTGAATTATGCAGGTGGGCCCAGTGAATTCACAAGGGTTTAGAATCAGAAGGAAGCAGGATAATCAATATCAGAGAAAAAGATGTGATGACAGAAGTAAGGGGCATGGTCAGAGAGATTTGAAGATGTTGTGCTGCTGCATTTGAAGATGGCGGAAGCAAATCATGAGTCGAAGAATGCAGATGGAAGCTGGAAGAGGCAAGGGATTTTTCTGTGGAGGCTTCAGAAGGTATGTGGCCCAGACAATATCTTGATTTCATTTAAAAACATATTAGACTTCTGACCTCCCAAACTGTAATAGAATAAATTTGAATTCTTTTAAGCCAACAAATTTGTTGTAATTTGTTATAGCAGCACTGAGAATCTAATACACCCACCACCCAGATTCTACACTTGATCTCATATATATCCATCTATCATTGGTCTTATTTTTTTGATGCATTTCCATGGAAGTTTGAAATTAGTATACTTCAGTATGCATATCATTAAAATTCAATATTTATGTATTTTTCTTTTAATATAAAATGTACATACAGTTTACCCTTGAGCAACATGGACTTGAACTGCACAAGTACATGTATATGTGGATTTTTTTCGATAAATACACAGTACTGTAAAGATATTTTCTCTTATGATTTTCTTGACATTTTCTTTTCTCTAGCTAACCTTATTTTAATAATACAGCATATAATACATGTAACATACAAAATATGTGTTGATCAACTGTTTACGTTAGATAAGGCTTCTGGTCAACAGTAGGCTATTAGTACTTAAGTTTTTTGGGAGTCGAAAGTTATATACAGATTTTTGACTCTGCTGGGAGTTGGTGCCCTATCCTCTGAGTTGTTCAAAGGTCAACTGTACAATGAAATGTATAGTTCTTAAGTGCACCATTTCATGAGTTTTAACAAATGCGTATAACTGTGTCATCCAAATCTTCATCAAGGTACAGGTTATTACTAACTCCCCCAGAGAGTTCTTTCATGTCCTTTTTCACTTATTCCTCATCCTTATCCATCCAGAGGCCACCATTGTTCCTTCTTTTTTCCACCAGGGATTCCATATAAATGGAATCATTACAGCATATATTCTTTTATATAAGTTTTCTTTTACTCAGCATATTTTTGAGATTAATTTGTTATTGTAAATATCAGTAGTTTTTTCCCTTTTTATAGTTGAGTACTATTCTATTATATAAATATTACACAATTTGTCCATCTATTGATGGACACCTGGGTGGTTTTCCGTTGGTCGCTCTTATAAATAAAGCCACATGGGGCGCCTGGGTGGCACAGTGGTTAAACATCTGCCTTCGGCTCAGGGCGTGATCCCGGCGTTATGGGATCAAGCCCCACTTCGGGCTCCTCCGCTGTGAGCCTGCTTCTTCCTCTCCCACTCCCCCTGCTTGTGTTCCCTCTCTCACTGGCTGTCTCTATCTCTGTCAAATAAATAAATAAAATCTTAAAAAAAAAAAGCTACATGAATATTTTTGTACAAAATGTTGGGAAGGCATGTATGACACAGCTAAGCAAGAAAAGATCTTATTTGGAAACTATTTATGAGATGTTGATTAACTCACATGCCCTCCCTGCTTTCCTGAATCTTCACTGAAAAATTTTAATATTTCCCCTTGGTAGTCTGTGAAGAGATATTTTTATTTAGCATTTAAAAAAAGCAAAAAAGAATGAGATCCAATCAAAAGTAATAATTATATTTAATTTGTAAAGCTTAAAGGAGTAGAACTAAAATCCTGAGCTACAATTATTGATATACTTGGGTGGAATTGATTCTTAGGTCCTTGTATTGTTCAGGAGGTAAGATCTTGGTCAGCAATAGACTTTGTTTCGCTATGAAGGCATATTAAAAATTTCAGGTTAATCAGCAAGTGAATAGGGTTTGTATCATCCCAAATAGTAGAGAGAAAATATGCAATCATAATAAAGTATCTGTAATTTGATGTTGGAAATAGCCATAAAGAAAGAGTAATTTTAGGTTTTAGCTGTTTCTGAAGCTTTATCCTGGCTAAAAATACTGGTGCTGTCTTCTGTGTATTCCAGAAACTGGCCCAGCTAATCTACATTTTTTCTAATTAGTTTTAATACTGTAAGGTTTATTAATGGTAAGCTAAAGGCTTTCTTTTCTCTTTTCTCTCTCCCCTCCCCTTGCCTTGCCAGAAAATGTTTTTATTTTGCCATAGATTTATAGATTGCCATTTATGTTATGTCAGTATTTTGAAGAGATTTTGTTGAGTTCTTTTGTTGCAGTTGAGAAGTTTGATGTTCATTTAATTGTCCCTCTATAGGTAATCCATCATTTCTTTCTATTTGTTCGTTGGAGCTTCTTTTTATCTTTAATGGTCTGCAGTTTTAATATGTCTATATGATAATTTATTTACATTTCTTGGGACTCATTTTGGTTCCTGAATCTTAGCAAAATTTTCAGCCATGATCTTTTTGAGTATTGCCTCTCCGTTATTTCTTCTGTTATCTTCTGGAACTCCCATTAGAGAGCGTATATTGGACCATGTCATTTTATCTTTTATGATTCTTAACTCTTATATTTTTCGTGTATTTGCCTCTCTACTGCATTCTGGGTGTTTCATTTTGTTGTTTCCTAATTGTCTCTTCAGATGTTTTTACTTGTTTGCTAACTTGCTTAGAGTTTTACATTTCAATGACTATGTTTTTATTTCTGTGTTCCTTCAAAGAATCTGCAGTGGTCTGAATATTTTTGTTCGTCCAAAATTCAAATGTTGAAACCTAATGTCCAGTGTAACGGTATTAGGAGGTAGGGTCTTGGGGGGTGATTAAGGTAGGAGGGATAGAGCCCTCATAGATGGGATTAGTACTCTAACAGAGCTCCTTAGCCCCATACACAATATGAGGTTATGAACTGGAGAGCATCTGTCACCAGAAATAGAATCTGACCATGTGGGCATCTCGATCTTAGACTTCCAGTCTCCAGAACTGTGAGAAATTAATTTCTGTTGCTTATAAGCACTCAGTCTGCAGTATTTTGTTATAGAAAACTGAACAAATTAAGACAGCATCTAAAAATTTAATGTAATGCCAATCAACACCCAGGGGGATGTTTTTCAGAATTTGGCAGGATGATTCTAAAGTTATATCTGTAAGAAACGTATGAATATATATATATATATCAAATCCTTATGTTGATATATATGCATATATCAAATCCTTAAGCTAATACATTATTATATATGTCAATTTTATCTCTAAAAACTGGAAAAAGAGTATGAGTATAGACAAGAAGCTTTTCAAAAGATAAGAATGAAGTGCTACATGCTTTATCAGATATTAAAACATGCTCTAATCCTATAATTAAAAATGTGACACTGTTGTAGGAATAAGCAAATCAGTAAAAGAATAAATCAATCCAATGGGGAAAATAAGGACAGTCAGTCAATAAATGGCTTTGGATGATTCATAATAGTTCATACACAAAAATAAATTTTAGGAGAAAAAAATCAAATGCAAAGGAAAAGCGTATATGTATGTTAGAAAATATGAGACTTAATTTTTATAGTCTCAGGAATAGAGATTACCCTACCTAAAAGAAAAGATGGCTAGATAAGATGACATACAAATTATTAGCTTCTGTGGGATAAAAGCTGCCTTAAACAAAGTCTAAAACCAGTGGCTGAGGGACACTTGTGTGGCTCAGTTGGTTAAGCGACTGCCTTCATTTCAGGTCATGATCCCAGGGTCCTGGGATCAGGCCCCACATTGGGCTCCCTGCTCTGTGCGGGAAGCCTGCTTCTCCCTCTCCTTCTGCCTGCCTCACCCCCCGCTTGTGCTCTCTTTCTCTGTAGAATAAATAAAATCTTTGGAAAAAAAAAATAACCAGTGGCTGAGAGAAAATATTTGCCTCATGCCAAATGGAAGAAAGGATCAATATCTTATTTACAAAGCATTTATACAAATCAAAAGACAACACAATAGAAAAAAGAAAAAATATTGATAATCATAAAATATACAAAATTATGCTTACTACTAATAAAATAAATACAAATTATTGAAAAAAGATGCAAATTACTGAAAAAATATCAATACCAGTGTTGGCAAGGTTTTTCAGGAATGAGTATTGTTATATCCTTTCCTTATGTGAATTGGTACATAAGATAAATAGAAATTGACTTCTATACTCTAAATTTAAAATGTAGAATTTCCTGATCACTAAGTATGAACAATTTACACTTTAGGATAATTTCTTGTGTGGGCTTAATTGAGTAAAGAATTTTTACAGTGATATATCCTATAATGTTGTAATGGGAAAAATTATAAACAATATAAATGTCTATCAACAGAAGGTAAACAAGTGATACTGTTACATTAGTAGTTTTCAATAAACCATACTTCTTGGTATTCATACCCTTGAGTAAATTACTCCCATGTTAGCTTAGCCCTGGTCATGTGACTTGCTTTGGCAAGCAGGACGCTAACAAGCATGATACAAAGCAGGGGCGGGATAATACTTACAAATGAGGGCTTATTCTCTTGGAACATACCCTTTTGGAAGTCAGCTGCCGTGCCATAACCCTAGAATAGATTATTTAATGATGAGAAGCTACGTGAGGAGAGACACTGGAGTGAGAGAACATTATGGTAATTGTAGCCTCAGCCAAGCTAGCAAGTGAATGCATTTGCATGAGTAACCTGAAACATAGCATGTGAAACAGAACTGCCCAACTGATCTTAGTCAATGTGTAGAACTGTGAGGCTTAATAAATTGTATTTTAAATCGCTAAGTTTTAGGGTAGTATCATATGCAGAATTAGTGACTGAATCAGATATGTAGAATATTTAATGTAGCCCTTAAAAAGAATAAGGTAGATACATATGTACTAACATGGGAGATGTAGATGGTCTATGGTGGTATAGGACCATAAAAATGACCCTGCAAGCTGAAAACATGCAAAAGGATCTTAATAATAAATTAATAAAAGTTGTGATTGTTCTGTGACTTGAAAATATTTGTGAAAACATTATATACTCTCTCACTTTCATTATAAATGTAAAGGAAAATGAAAAAAATATTTAGTATACTATAATTTAAGCATTTTATTTACTTATTTATTTAAAGAGAGCACATGGGGGGAGGGGCAGAGAGGGAGAGAGAGAATCTTAAGCAGGCTCCACACCCAGAGTGGAGCCCGACACGGAGCTTGATCTCATGACCCTGAGCTCATGACCTGAGCCAAAATCAAGAGTTGGATGCTTACCTGACTGAGCCACCCAGGCACCCCTTAGTATACTATAATTTAAAATGTTAGATATATTGAGAATTAATGTGTTTTATTTCTTCGTGAAACATTATTCAGATAATTTGAGCAGTGCTTGCCTTATGTTGCTGTGTCACTTACAATATGGAGTTAGTGTTATTTCTCTGCCTTTGCAAATTATAATACACCTATTCAGTTTGGATCAGCTTCCCACCTTTTATCCTTTGTATTTTCAATGTTGTCAGATACCTTTGAGAACTCCTTCAGTGTGCTGTTTTTGCTGGCATTACTAATTCTGGGACATCTTCATTCTTTTCATCACAATCACTTTCCTTCCACAGTCACTTTTTGTTTATGTTGATATGTTTATCTTCTCTCTGTTCTTCTGGCTGCATTACTAGGGTCTCTCAAATGGCAGTAGTGTTAACATTCTTATGGTCAGCTATTCTTCCTTTTTTTAAAATAACAATCTGATTTTTATTCCAATATTTAGAAAATTGCTATATACTTTGAATGGATGTACAGTGATGTATGAAATAATTATAACAAATGCTCTTTAGAGAAACACATTTAAGCTTAAGAAAAATTCCACAAATGGTTGACACGTTTTCTACATTTAAATTTGAATATTTTTTCACATGAAATAATTATAATTAAGCACACAATGAAATATAAAAGCACAAAGATGGAAATCAGCTTAGGTATCAGGTAGTCTTTATGAATAAGACTCAAGTCAAAATAAAAAATAGAGAGATATATGACCATATTGAATTTTGTGTCTACTGAAATTAAAGGAGCATGAAAATATGTATTGCCCACTGGCCAATTGGCCAGAGGAATTTCCTAAAGAAATCTCTCCATGTTGAACTAAAAGATAAATAAAATGTTAATTTTTAAAAGGTTTAAAACTGTCTTCTTTTGGAGAATAAATCTGACATTAATTTAAATTTTTGTTTTATGAACTGGATTGACAAATCTAATTTTATTTTGAAAAATTATTGAGAAACAAACATCCACAACTCAAATGAAAAGTGATAAGAATAAACTATATGAAACCTAAGTAGTCCTACATAACCAAAGGCTAATACTTAATATATAAGATATCACTGCAATCAGAATTGACTTACATATATTTTCTCACTTCTGCTTCATCTTTTTCTCTCAGAGTATTCTCTTTATATTGGAAGTATTAAATGTGTATTTTACAATATCTTACAAAATCCCAAACACAGAGACAATATTATTATATTTGTACTCAAACTATAATAAAACTTAGGGGATCATAAAAATCACATTCATTTGTTAAACATATAACTATATCATAATTATTTCAAATTTCATTAATATCCCATTGATAGACTGACAGTGTAGCTATTTCTTCTATAACTCCATTTATATTTTATTTGAATTTCACTTCCAACGTTATTCTCTCTCTCCTTTCTTTTTCTGCACTTTCGTCTTTGTTGGCCAATTCCCTTTTTGGATTATCTGTTTTTGTTAAATGTTATGTGGATTTATCACTAGAAGGCAAGAAAGGAAAACACCTTACATGTTTGGCATAAACTGAATAACAGATACATGTGACCAGTCATTGACAGACTGTGAAATAAGTGATGTGATTGATTACTGATCCTGATCTGTTATTTAGAAATGATTTGTGGATTGAAGGGTTAGCAGTGAAATTTGTGCAATTACTCAGGATATTGTACCATGGTAACTGAAATTTGAACCATGTTGTTAGGGAACTGGTGGCGTTTAACCAAACAAGGTAACTGAAATTCATGTTTATTGGAATCGTGAGGGCTGCTTGTATATTGGTTTTTTTTGTTGTTGTTTTTTTAGATTTTATTTATTTATGTGACAGAGAGACAGCCAGTGAGAGAGGGAACACAGCAGGGGAGTGGGAGAGGAAGAAGCAGGCTCCCAGTGGAGGAGCCTGATGTGGGGCTCGATCCCAGGACTCCGGGATCATGCCCTGAGCCAAAGGTAGACACTTAATGACTGAGCCACCCAGGTGCCCCAAAAGGCACATTTTAAATAGAAAAAGAAATTTAATATAATTAATTCATTGAAGAAATTAGAAAATTGAGAAAATAGGGGAAGAGATGGAGAATTTTATCTGAGACTTAAAATCTTAAAAAAATAATCAAAAGGAAATTCTGGAAGTAAAATATATAATACCCCAAATGAAGAACTCCCTGGATTTAACAGCTGCTTAAATAGCAGAAGACAGGATTAGAGAAATGAATAAGAGAAAATATCCAAATGATAAAGTACCACCTACAGATTTAGGAAACTGCAAAACTTCCAAATGTGATGAATACAAAGAAAATCACACTCAGAGGCATCATAGAAGGACTACTGAAAAACCAAATGGAAAATCTTAAAAGCAGCCAGAGTGGAAAAAGATCCATTATTTTCGAAGGCACAGTAATACAATTGGTAGTGGACATCTCAGTAATAATTATTCAGCCCCAAAGACAATGCAGTGACACTTTAATGTACTAAAAGAAAAACTACCAACCTAGAATTCTGTTCTCCTAAAATATCCTCAAAAATGAAGGTGTGAATCTTAATTAAATTTTAAATGAATTTTTCTAAGTGAAAGAAGCCAGATCCCAGAGGCTGTGCAATATCCAGTGCATTTTTATGACATTCTGGAAGAGACAAAACTATAAGGATGGAAAACAAATCAGGTGTTGCCAGGTGATTGCCAGGTGTTAGTAGGCATTGACTATAAATGGAATGCATGAGAATTTTGGGGACTGATAGACCATTGTGTATGGTAAAGTAGCAGCGGAAGCATTACCTCACATGTCTGTCAAAACCCCTAAAACTATGCCACAGACTGAACTATACAGTATGTGAAAATTCAGTCAGGATTCAGGAGAATTCCAAGATGGAATGCAGACTGTGAAAATATATGTAACTGTTTCACTAACCAAATGACGTCACTTTAGTGAAAGAAATGGGTGGGAAGAGAAGCTGACTTAAGTAACTTTGGAAAACAGTATTTGAGATACTGTAAGGATAACACCAAAAAGGTACACAAACACTCTCTCTGGTAAATTTGGTAAAATTTGGTAAATTTGTTTCTCATGGGAGTAAGACTGAAACTACAGGTATACCAGGGTTAAACAAATAAGCAAAAATTGTAGATAATGAGAGCTGGGTAGAATGTTTATCTCTGTTGAAGGGAGAAGTTACAAATAAGCATGACTGAGCCCTGTGGTGCTAGACTGGAGTTGGAGATACCAGTATGAACTCATGATTTCATGATATGCAGATGAAAAGATACATAAATACAGAAGTATATATGTATATGAATTAGTATATTCTAGCTCTGCTGAAAAGGCCTAGAAATAGTGACACCCCAGTATCAGCAACCATATCTAGGGCCCAGATCTTGGTTCTAAATATCATTATCTAATAAAAGAAACCAGGACTTCTTGGAGAAATGACTTATTCCAGGATTGGATATCTTGTAGTGCTGGAAAGTAAGGCACAACATCTGAAAAGGATGCAGAAGCCGACGTAAAAGAGCTCCTCATGGACAAAGCTGGAACAATTTGAGCAACAAAATAAGTAATGATAGTATTGGATAATAACCCAAAGAATAAAGTAAATATCCATTATTTCCTACTGATAGAAATAAATGATTGAATAAATAAATGGGGGGAGACAAAACAAATCTTTACAGGAGATTACAATTAATAAATGTAGAAGGAAGGAGAGAAATAGAAAATTGCCCTTAGAATATTATAGTAATGATTACTACAGTCAAGATCCACTGATGAATGCTATAATTAGTGGGTGAAACTTACAGGTGGAACAGAATAGTTGCATAGGAGTATCTTCCCCAATTTATTTGGCAAGTTACTGTGATTTTTTTAAATTGAAGTATAATTAACATACAGTATTATATTAGTTTCAAGTACACAACATACTGATTCAGCAATCTTATATATTACTCAGTGCTCACCACAATCAATGTAGTCCCCATGTGTCACCCTAATATGTTATTACAATATTATTGACTATCTTCCTCATGCTGTAATTTTCATGTGCATGACTTATTTTATAACCGGAAGTTTAATACTTCATAATTTCCTTTGTCTATTTCACCCATCCCCACCCACTTCCCCTCTGGCAAACATGAGTTTGTTCTGTGTATTTAAGAGTCTGTTTGTTTGTTTCTTTGTTCATTGTTTTTAGATCCCACATATAAGTGAAATTCTGTGGCATTTGTCTTTTGTATCTGAATTAGTTCACTTAGCATAATACCCTCAAGCCCATCCACATTATCCCAAATGGCAAGATCTCATTCTTTTTTTATGGCTGAGTAATATTCCATTGTAAATACATACCATGTCTTCATTATCCATCTCTTAGTGGGGACTCAGGTTGCTTCTATATCTTGGCTATTGTGAATAATGCTGCAATAAACATAGAGGTGCATCTACCTTTTCATATTAGTGTTTTTGTTTTCTTTGGGTAAATACCCAGTAGTGGAATTACTGTATCTTATAGTATTATGATTTTTAATTTTTTGAGGAATCTCCTTACGGTTTCCTCATAGTGGCTGCACCAGTTTACATTCCTACCAACAGTGCGCAAGAGTTCCTTTTTCTCCACATCCTCACCAACAGTTGTTATTTCTTGCCTTGTTGATTTTAGGCATTCCGACAAGTGTAAAGTGATACCTCATTATGGTATGGTTTGCATTTCTCTGATGATTAATGATGTTGAGCATCTTTCATGTTATCTGTTGTTCATCTCCATGTCTTCTTTGGGAAAATGTTCAGGTCTTCTGCCCATCTTCAATTTAATTATTTTTTTGGCATTGAGTTGTATGCATTCTTTTTTTTTTTAATTGAAGCATAGTTGAGGTACAATGTTTCATTAGTTTCAGGTGTACAACATAGTGATTTGACAAGTTTACCTTATGCTGTGCTCACCACACATGTAGCTACCATCTGTCACCATATAACACTGTTAGTTCTTTATATATTTTGGGTATTATCATTTGCAGATATCTTCTCTCATTCAGTAGGTTGCCTTTTAGTATTGTTGATGGTTTCCTTCACTATGCAAAAGCTTTTTATTTTATTGTAGTCCCAATAGTTTATTTTACTTTTTTCCTTGCCTGAAGAGACATATCTAGAAAAAGGCCAAAAATCAAAAGCCAGTTGCTGCCTGTGTTTTCTTCTAGGACTTTTATGGTTTCACGTCTCAGGTTTAGGTCTTTACTCCATTTTGAGTTTTTTGTGTATAGTGTTAGAAAGTGGTCCGGTTTCATTCTTTTGCATGTAGCTGTCCAATTTTCCCAACACAGTTTGTTGAAGAGACTGTATTTTCCCCATTGTATATTCTTACCTCCCTTCTTGTAGATTAATTGACCATATATCCATGAGTTTGTTTCTAGGCTCTTGCTCTTTTTTTTTTTTTGAAAGAGAGAGAGATAGAGATCACGAGCAGGGGGGAAAGATAGAGGGGGAAGCAGACCCCCCGGTGAGCAGGGAGCCTGATGTGGGACTCGATCTCAGGATCCTGGGATCATGACCTGAGCTGAAGGCAGACACTTAACCGACTGAGCCATCCAGGTGCCCTAGGCTATCTATTCTTTTCTATTGAACTATGTATCTGTTTTTGTGCTAGTACCATACTATTTTGATTCCTACAGCTCTGTAGTATATCTTGAAATCTGAGATTGTGATACCTTCAGCTTTGTTCTTTCTCAAGATTGCTTTGGCTATTCAAGGATTTTTGTGGTTCCATAAAAATTTTAGTATTATTTGTTCTAGTTCCGTGAAAAATGCTGTTGGTATTTTGATAGGGATTGCATTGTATCTGGAGATTCCTTTGAGTAGTATGGACATTTCAACATTTTTAATTCTTCTAATCCATGAGCACTGAGTATCTTTCCAATTGTTTTTGTTGTCTTCACTTTTTTTCATTAATGTTTTGCAATTTTCTGGTTAAATTTATTTTAAGGGGTGCCTGGGTGTCTCAGTTGGTTAAGCAGTTGCCTTTGGCTCGGGTCATGATTCCAGGGTTCTGGGATCAGGCCCAGCATTGGGCTCCCTGCTCAGCAGGGGGGCCTGCTTCTCCCTCTCCCTCTGCCGTTCCCCCTGCTTCTGCTCTGTCAAATAAATAAATAAAATCTTTTAAAAATTTTATTTTGAGGTATTTTATGATTTTTGGTCCAATTGTAAATGGGGTTGTTTTCTTAATTTCTCTTTCTGCTGTTTCATTATTGCAGAAATGCAGTGGATTTCTGTAGATTGATTTTGTATCCTTCAACTTTACTGAATTCATGTAATAGTTCTAGTAGTTTTTTGGTGGAGTCTTTCAGGTTTTCTGTATATAGTATCATGTCATTTGCAAGTAATGAGCATTTTACTTCTTCCTTACCAATTTGATACATTTTATTCCTTTTTCTTGTCTGATTGCTGTGGCTAGGACTTCCAGGACTATGTAGAATAATAGTGGTGAGAGTGGACATCTTTGCCTTATTCTTGATCTTAGAGGAAAAGCTGTCAGTTTTTCACCATTGAGTATGATGTCAGCTGTGAGTGTTTCATATATGGCCTTTATTATGTTGAGGTATGTTCCTTCACTTTGTTGAGAATTTTTATTATGAACGGATGTTGTGTGTTGTCACATGCTTTGTTTGCATCTATTGAGATAATTGTATGGTTTTTATCCTTTCTCCTGTTAATGCAATGTATCACATTGATTGATTTGGAATATTGAACCACCTTTGCATCTCTGGAATAAATCCCACTTGATCCTGGTGAATGATTTTTTTAATGTGTTACTGGATTTGGTTTGTTAATATCTTGTTGAGGATTTTTTGCATCTATATTCATCAGAGATATTGGCCTCTAGGTTTTTTTTGTTTTGTTTTTTGTTTTTGTAGTGTCCTTGTCTAGCTTTGGTATCAGAGTAATGCTGATCTTGTAGCATGAATTTAGAAGTTCTCCCCCCTCTTCTATTTTTTTGGAATAGTTAGAGAAAAATAGGTATTAACTATTTTTTTAAAGATTTATTTCTTTATTTTAGAGAGAGAGCATGAGTGGGAGGGGCAGAGGGAGAAGAAGAAAGAATCCCAAGCAGACTCCATGCTGAGCATGGAGCCTGATGCAGGGCTCCATCTCACAACCCCGAGATTAGGACCTGAGCTGAAACCAAGAGCCAGATGTTCACCCAACTGCACCACCCAGGTGCCATTGTATTAACTATTTTTATACATTTGGTAGAATTCACTTGTCCTGTCCATGTGGTCATGGACTTTTATTTGAAGTTTTTTGATTACTGATTCAACTTTATTAGTTGTAATAAGTTTGTTCAAATTTTCTATTTCTTCTTGATTCAGTTTTGGGAGATTATATGTTTCTGGGGATTTATCCATTTCTTCTAGGTTGTCCAATTTGTTGGCATATAATTTTTCAAAATATTCTCCTATAATCTTTTGTATTTCTATGTTTTATTTCTTCCTTCATTTCTGATTTTATTTGAATCCTCTTTTTTTCTTGATGTATCTGGCTAAAGGTTTATCAATTTTATCTTTTCAAATCAACTCCTGGTTTCATTAATCTTTTCTATTTTTTTTTTTGGTCTTTATTTCATTGATTTCTGCTCTAGTCTTTATTATTTCCCTCCTTTTACTAGCTTTGGATTTTGTTCTTTTTCTAGCTCCTTTGGTAGTAAGGTTAGGTTGTTTATTTGAGATTTTCTTGTTTCTCAAGGTAGGTCTGTATTTCTGTAAACTTTCCTCTTAGAATTGTTTACTGCATCCCAAAGATATTGGACCATTGTGTTTTCATTTTCATTTGTCTCCATGTATTTTTTGATTTTTTCTTTGGTTTCTTGGTGGACCCATTCATTATTCAGTATCATGTTATTTAGCTTCCATGTATTTGTGTTCTTTCAGGATCTTTTCTTATAATTGATTTCTAGTTTCATAGTGTTGAACTCAGAAAAGATACTTGGTATGATTTCAGTCTTCTTAAAATTATTGAGACTTGTTTTGTGGCATAGCTTGGAGAATGTGACTTATCTTGGAGAATGTTCTTTGTACAGTTGAAAAGAATGTGTATTCTGCTATTTTCAAATGAAATGTTCTGTATATATCTGTTAGTTGCATCTAGTCTAATGTCTTTTTCAAAGCTACTGTTTCCTTGTTGATTTTCTGTCTGGATGATCTGTCCATTGAGGTAAGTGGTATGTTAACGTACCTACTATTATTGTATTATTGTCAATTTCTTCCTTTATGTCTGTTAATAATTGCTTTATGTGGTTAAGTGCTCCTATGTTGGGTGCATAAATATTTATAATTGTCATATCTTCTTGTTGAATTGTTCCCTTCATCATTACATAGTGCCTTTGTCTCTTGTCTACAGTCTTTGTTTAAAAGTCTATTTTGGGCATACCTGGGTGGTTCAGTTGGTTAAGTGTGTGACTTTTGATTTTGGCTCAGGTCATGATCTCAGGGTTGTGAGATTGAGCCCTGTGTTGGGCTCTACCTGGGCATGGACTCTGCTTGGGATTCTCTCCCTCCTTCTCTCTCTGTCTCTCTCCTTCTCTCAAAAAAAAAAAAGAAAAAAGAAAAAAGAAAAGAAAAAGAAAAGAAAGAAAGAAAGAAAGAGAACTGAGAAACTATCATAGACAAGAGAAGCCTAAGTAGACATGATTACTAAATGTAACATGGTGTCCCAGATTGGATTCGGGAACTAATATTGGTGGAAAAACTAGTGGAATCTGAATAAACTCTGTAGTCTAATTAATGGTATTGTAACAATGTTATTTTCTTAACTTTGGTAAATGTACTTATGTAAGATTTTAATGTTAGGGAAGGGGGGTAGAGGGTATACATGAACTCTACTATCTTTGCAAGTCTTCTGCAAACCTAAAATTATTTCAAAATAAAAAGTTTGTAAAAAAAATTAGGACTTTGAAACAGTGAAAATTTAAGAAATACTATAGTACAAATTGATTCTTTTTAATTTTTAGAGATATTAGGCATGCAAGACTGTATTTGGTCATTAACATTTAATGTGCATTTACTATGCCAGGTTAGAGATTATAATACTTTATAACAAAGGAGTGTACAATATACCCTGAGAATATGGATAAGGACATGGCTAGCTTTACTCGGGGGGTAGTGAGGGAGGCTTCATGGAAGGGGTAACTCATGCAGAGACATTATGAGTGAATAGGAATTTTGGGTCAGTCTTTCAAAGGGTTTATCAATTGTCTTAGTCTTTTTAAGGAATTAAATTTTGGTATTGCCGATTCTCTCTATTGCATATTTGTTTTATATTAATATCTCCTCTATTTCCTTTTTAATTTGCTGTTAGTTTTTTGAACTTTTGGAGATGGATATTTAGTTAACTAATTAAAACTTTTTTCTTTTCTTCTTTTTTTAAAAGATTTTATTTATTTATTTGACAGACAGAGAGACAGCCAGCGAGAGAGGGAACACAAGCAGGGGGAGTGGGAGAGGAAGAAGCAGTCTCCCAGCAGAGGAGCCTGATGTGGGGCTCGATCCCAGGACTCCGGGATCACGCCCTGAGCCGAATGCAGATGCTTAACGACTGAGCCACCCAGGCGCCCCTGAAACTTTTTTCTAACATAAAACATTTAAGGCTATAAACTTTCTCTTGGCATGGCTTTAGCTAGATCCCACAAATTTTTATATATTTTATCTTCATTACCATTCAATTCAAATTATTTTCTAATTTTCACTGTAATTTCTTCTTTGATTCATGAGTTATTTAGAAGTGTATTGCTTCTTTTAAAAATATTTTACTTTTTGTTAACTTTAAACAATTGATTTTCAGCCTAATTTTATTATATTGATAATATGTTTTTTATATAATTTCAATAATTTAATATTTGTGGAGTTTTGCTTCATATCCAAGCATATAATCAATTTTGGTAAATATGCCAACATAAATGAACTTGAAAACAATACATATTCTATATTTCTTGCATGCAGTATTCTATGAATTTGAATTTGGGCAACTTTGTCAATCTTGTTCAAATCTCCTATATCATTATTGAGTTTTTTGTCTTTATTTTCCTTTTTCCTTTTCTGCCCATGTTTCAATCTGGTTATTTTCTTCTGTCAATTTACTAATCTCTTTAATTTATTTAATCTGCTGATAAAGTCCATCTATTGAGTTCTTAATTTCACTTCTTGTATTTTTCAGTTCTGAAATTTCCATTTGGTTTTTCTTATATAATTTTCAGTCCTCTGCTGAAATTAATTTTGTCATATAATTTATTGAGCATATTAGTTTTATATATTTTATTTTATTTTTTTAAAGACATTTTTCTTTTCTTTTCTTTCTTTTTTCTTTTTTTTTAAAGATTTTATTTATTTTATTTGACAGAGAGACAGCCAGCAAGAGAGGGAACACAAGCAGGGGGAGTGGGAGAGGAAGAAGCAGGCTCCCAGCGGATGAAGGAGCCCGATGCGGGGCTCAATCCCAGGACCCTGGGATCATGCCCTGAGCTGAAAGCAGACACTTAACAGACTGAGCCACCCAGGCGCCCCTAGTTTTATATATTTTAAAGTCTATGTATACTCCAATATTTGGACCTCTTATGGATCCATTTCTGTTGTCTCTTTTTTTCCTCTTGATTTTGGTCATTTAACTTACCTCCCAGGTTGTAGGGTAAATTTTGATTGAATGACTGCATTTGTGCATGAAAAGTTGCAAAGAAAATTTGAGGCTTTAGATGATGTTATCTTCATCCAGAGAGTTTAATTTTTGCTTTTGGAAGTTAGGATGGGGCAGATAATCTTACCCATCAGAGATTGCGCTTATTAGAGGCTGAGTATCCTTTGAGGGCTAGTTTATTTCCATTCTCTACTCTAAGAGTGTAGCTCCTTGGTCTTTCATCTAAAATTCTAGGGTATTTTCCAGAGTCCCTCCTTCTTGGTGTATCCTGAACAGTAAGTCAATCCCCATAAGACTGTTGGTGGATCCGCCTCAATTCGTCAGCCTCTAGTGATCTGATAAATGGTGATTGTCAGGATCATCTTTCTGTACTTCCTTCTCTCTATGATCTTGGAGATTTGTTTTTTAAAGATTTTTATTTATTCGAGACAGAGAGCGCGCCCAAGTAGGGGGAAGGGCAAAGGGACAAGCAGACTCCCCACTGAGCGCAGACCTTGACACAGGGCTTGATCCCAGGACCCTGAGACCATGACCTGAGCCAAAGGGAGACACTTAACAGACTGACCCACCCAGGCGCCCCAGAAATATATTCTTAATGATCAGTCTTTTTTTCAGGATCATGAAATTGTAGAATTTTAGAGGTGAAAGTGACTTGAGATAACTTGTAGTCCAACCTAAAGCCCAGAGCTTTTAAGATACTAGTACTCTGATCACTCTACTCCTTGTCTAAAGCTCTTCCATTAATATATATAATAAATACTGGACTGAGTAATGCAGTCAACATAAAATTGGGCCATACTATAAAGGGTTAGATAGTAAAGTTTCTTTAAAGAACCAAAACACAATAGACAATAAAAGTCAAAGAAAGAGACTTTCTTACTCCACTAAACTGTATTTAAGTACCTAACTATGCTGTTTAGTGAAGTTACTCATTTTTTTCCATATCGACCTAAATTGGTAATGACATTTTTAAAAATTTGAATGTTTTAAATTAATGATCTTTAAATAAACAATCTGAGGCAACAGATAAGTTTACATTGAATCCATAATGTATGTTTTTTAGAAGTTAGGCAACATTTCTGGTGATTCCCTTATCAGATTACATAATAACTGATGAGTAGGGATGAACAAATGGCAGAGGGGTCACAAATTCATTTTCCTTCAGAATTTAGACAGTTGGCATGTGATATGAATAGGGTAGGAATTGCCTTTGTCTTCGGTTCATCTTATATTTGCTCTTCAGCTCCAAAAACTTGTTGCCGTAAGAATAATGGGCTCCATATTATCAGTTCTTCCAATTACTGAAGAGAAACTAGAAATCCAGACTTTAACATGAAATCTATTAGATTGTAAAAATAGGAAGTGGGTTGAAAGTTTTTAAACAAACTATATTTCTCAGCCAAATCATCTATACGATGGGGATAAAAGAGCTCTACCATAGAACTTTCACTTTTAAAATATGCATTCATTTGATAACCTTTGAAAAACCATTACTCAATCTTGCCCTAAGAGAATTTGAAATTTAATCATCACCTAATACCATGCAAATTAATTACTATATTCTCACATCGTATATATTATGTACAATAATAGAATTACGAAGAAAGTAGTATGGGCATTCAGGAAAAGGACACATTAAATTTATTAAATATGTGAACAGAAGGAAATCTTAGAATTTTGCATTAGCAATATATAAAAGCCAGAGGAAATTTGGGTATTCTAAAATAGCAATGATTTGCTAAGGAAATTGTGAAGGAAAACTGGGTATAATTAATGGTATAATATGTGGTACATAACATTAAGCAGCATTTCAGTGCCCCATAAAATTAGTTATGTTATGGGTAGAATCATACCCCTTTATAATTATAATGATTTATAGAATATATATCTCTATACCACATGGAAAACTGATAAAATGGGTGTTACTACAATGCTGAAAGGTAATATTATAATACACTTTTACTATATTAGGATTTTAATGTAACTACATGCTTTATAGTAAACATTATTCTCTTTTTATTGGAACTTTTCATTTTCATCTTTCATTAGTTCTTCAAGCAGCTTTCAAAAATTAACAAAAATCCTTACTGTCAATGAAAAAAATCTATTAAATTTGGTAAGAAAATCCCATCTGTAACTTCAATAAGGTATCCAAGAATATAGAACCTTAAAAGTGTTTATTTTTTATTATCTGCCTTAGGACTACAAGGATTTAAGTGTTTTTATAAAAACAATAAAAGAAGAGTAATTTGATGGTTTATTTACTCTTTATAACCTTTAGAAAGTGTCATGCTTTTTTTAAAATGCTTGCTTCAGGCTGTAGTTTTACAGGATGTGCTGTGTATTGGTCAGGCCTCTTCAGTTCTTGACCCTGAACAGATTTAGGGACATAGTACATACAGCAGGCACATGTCCAAGCAGCCAAAACTGTAACTGGGTACTTTTATTCTCCTGTTCAAACTCATAATCCACTTCCTATGAAATTTTCCAATTCAGTTTCTCATGTTATCAATTAAAATACTAATCGTTCTTTCAGATAATTTTTTAGTTTGATTAGCTACAAAATATTCAAGATAAATATCACTAACATGCATGGAATAGCCTAAAAGTTCATATTTTGAAGAACCTCTTTCCTAATTAGTATTTAAGCTACTGTTTTCATATTATTCAACTTAGTGTATTACAAAGATTTCTGAAAAATATTCTCAGAACATTTGTAGCAATTCTTAATGCTTTTCTTTTTCTATTCAACAAATATTTCTAGTTGTTATTTTGAAATGTTTACTGAATATCAGAATGTACTTATATATTTAAAATAGGTAATATGATTTTGAATGCTATCTTCTGTGGGATATGAAGATTACATTCTGAGGTTTTTGAAGGAAAGGAGTGTATCATAACAATCCGTATTGTCCTACAGCACCCACAATCTCTTATAGGTAATAAAATGGCATGTTTAAGAGGCTCTGGAGACAGATCATCTAAGTTCAAATACTAGCTCTGCTGTTTAGCTGCTATGTGTGTTTAGGCGGTTACTTACTCTCTTGCTAATGTAGTTTCCTGATCTATAAAATGGTGATAATAAGAGTACTTACCTCGAAAAATTATACCTATGATTAAATTAATCGATACATAAAAAGTGCTTAGAACAATATCTAAATCACAGTAAGATCTCAGAATCCATTTAAAAGAGAAAAGTATAACCAGGCTCACATGAAGAAAGCAGCATCTTGCACACTTCCTATCCAACTGCTTTGGGATTTGATAAGATGCACACATCTGTGAAATATAAACCCTTATCATGATATAAAATGTTTCTGTCTACCCAGGCCAGTTCTGTCCTACTCTCTCCCCAAGAAGCAACCACTCTTTTGATTATTTTCCACTGTCAATTAGTTTTGTNAAGAGTAATTTGATGGTTTATTTACTCTTTATAACCTTTAGAAAGTGTCATGCTTTTTTTAAAATGCTTGCTTCAGGCTGTAGTTTTACAAGATGTGCTGTGTATTGGTCAGGCCTCTTCAGTTCTTGACCCTGAACAGATTTAGGGACATAGTACATACAGCAGGCACATGTCCAAGCAGCCAAAACTGTAACTGGGTACTTTTATTCTCCTGTTCAAACTCATAATCCACTTCCTATGAAATTTTCCAATTCAGTTTCTCATGTTATCAATTAAAATACTAATCGTTCTTTCAGATAATTTTTTAGTTTGATTAGCTACAAAGTATTCAAGATAAATATCACTAACATGCATGGAATAGCCTAAAAGTTCATATTTTGAAGAACCTCTTTCCTAATTAGTATTTAAGCTACTGTTTTCATATTATTCAACTTAGTGTATTACAAAGATTTCTGAAAAATATTCTCAGAACATTTGTAGCAATTCTTAATGCTTTTCTTTTTCTATTCAACAAATATTTCTAGTTGTTATTTTGAAATGTTTACTGAATATCAGAATGTACTTATATATTTAAAATAGGTAATATGATTTTGAATGCTATCTTCTGTGGGATATGAAGATTACATTCTGAGGTTTTTGAAGGAAAGGAGTGTATCATAACAATCCGTATTGTCCTACAGCACCCACAATCTCTTATAGGTAATAAAATGGCATGTTTAAGAGGCTCTGGAGACAGATCATCTAAGTTCAAATACTAGCTCTGCTGTTTAGCTGCTATGTGTGTTTAGGCGGTTACTTACTCTCTTGCTAATGTAGTTTCCTGATCTATAAAATGGTGATAATAAGAGTACTTACCTCGAAAAATTATACCTATGATTAAATTAATCGATACATAAAAAGTGCTTAGAACAATATCTAAATCACAGTAAGATCTCAGAATCCATTTAAAAGAGAAAAGTATAACCAGGCTCACATGAAGAAAGCAGCATCTTGCACACTTCCCATCCAACTGCTTTGGGATTTGATAAGATGCACACATCTTTGAAATATAAACCCTTATCATGATATAAAATGTTTCTGTCTACCCAGGCCAGTTCTGTCCTACTCTCTCCCCAAGAAGCAACCACTCTTTTGATTATTTTCCACTGTCAATTAGTTTTGTTTTTTCTGACATTTCATATAAATAGACTCATACATATATAGTCTTTTAGGTAAGGCTTCTTTCATTCAGCATGATGTTTCAAATTCATCCATGTTGTTGTGTCTATCAGCATACAGATCCATGTTTGTTTAGTGTGCACCTATTAATTTCATTTACTCTGGAGTGATTAGAAATTATGTTGTGTTGTTAATTTTGTTTTCTGCATTTTTATTGTTAGTGTATAGAAACATGATATTTTGGGTGTTGATCTTATATCCTGAGACGTTGTTGAACTCAATTAATTAGTTCTGGGAGATTTTTTTATAGATTCCTTGGGGTTTTCCATGCATACAATCATGTCATGTACAAATAGAGACCATTAACTTCTGTCTGATTTGTTTCCTTCCTTCTTTTTTTTCTCTCTCCTCTCTTTTTCCTTTTTTGCCTTTTCTGACAAGGAATGATAGACATATCAATCCATTCAGTCTTGTATCATTAAATATGATGTTAAGTATAGTGTTTTTATGAATGCTCTTTATGCAACTGAGGTAATTCTCTCTATTCCAAACTGAGAGTTTTTATTATGAATGAGTTTTGGGTTTTGTCAGTNAAGAGTAATTTGATGGTTTATTTACTCTTTATAACCTTTAGAAAGTGTCATGCTTTTTTTAAAATGCTTGCTTCAGGCTGTAGTTTTACAGGATGTGCTGTGTATTGGTCAGGCCTCTTCAGTTCTTGACCCTGAACAGATTTAGGGACATAGTACATACAGCAGGCACATGTCCAAGCAGCCAAAACTGTAACTGGGTACTTTTATTCTCCTGTTCAAACTCATAATCCACTTCCTATGAAATTTTCCAATTCAGTTTCTCATGTTATCAATTAAAATACTAATCGTTCTTTCAGATAATTTTTTAGTTTGATTAGCTACAAAATATTCAAGATAAATATCACTAACATGCATGGAATAGCCTAAAAGTTCATATTTTGAAGAACCTCTTTCCTAATTAGTATTTAAGCTACTGTTTTCATATTATTCAACTTAGTGTATTACAAAGATTTCTGAAAAATATTCTCAGAACATTTGTAGCAATTCTTAATGCTTTTCTTTTTCTATTCAACAAATATTTCTAGTTGTTATTTTGAAATGTTTACTGAATATCAGAATGTACTTATATATTTAAAATAGGTAATATGATTTTGAATGCTATCTTCTGTGGGATATGAAGATTACATTCTGAGGTTTTTGAAGGAAAGGAGTGTATCATAACAATCCGTATTGTCCTACAGCACCCACAATCTCTTATAGGTAATAAAATGGCATGTTTAAGAGGCTCTGGAGACAGATCATCTAAGTTCAAATACTAGCTCTGCTGTTTAGCTGCTATGTGTGTTTAGGCGGTTACTTACTCTCTTGCTAATGTAGTTTCCTGATCTATAAAATGGTGATAATAAGAGTACTTACCTCGAAAAATTATACCTATGATTAAATTAATCAATACATAAAAAGTGCTTAGAACAATATCTAAATCACAGTAAGATCTCAGAATCCATTTAAAAGAGAAAAGTATAACCAGGCTCACATGAAGAAAGCAGCATCTTGCACACTTCCTATCCAACTGCTTTGGGATTTGATAAGATGCACACATCTGTGAAATATAAACCCTTATCATGATATAAAATGTTTCTGTCTACCCAGGCCAGTTCTGTCCTACTCTCTCCCCAAGAAGCAACCACTCTTTTGATTATTTTCCACTGTCAATTAGTTTTGTTTTTTCTGACATTTCATATAAATAGAATCATACATATATAGTCTTTTAGGTAAGGCTTCTTTCATTCAGCATGATGTTTCAAATTCATCCATGTTGTTGTGTCTATCAGCATACAGATCCATGTTTGTTTAGTGTGCACCTATTAATTTCATTTACTCTGGAGTGATTAGAAATTATGTTGTGTTGTTAATTTTGTTTTCTGCATTTTTATTGTTAGTGTATAGAAACATGATATTTTGGGTGTTGATCTTATATCCTGAGACCTTGTTGAACTCAATTAATTAGTTCTGGGAGATTTTTTTATAGATTCCTTGGGGTTTTCCATGCATACAATCATGTCATGTACAAATAGAGACCATTAACTTCTGTCTGATTTGTTTCCTTCCTTCTTTTTTTTCTCTCTCCTCTCTTTTTCCTTTTTTGCCTTTTCTGACAAGGAATGATAGACATATCAATCCATTCAGTCTTGTATCATTAAATATGATGTTAAGTATAGTGTTTTTATGAATGCTCTTTATGCAACTGAGGTAATTCTCTCTATTCCAAACTGAGAGTTTTTATTATGAATGAGTTTTGGGTTTTGTCAGTTGTCTTTTCTGCGTCAATTGTTATGGTCACGTGATTTTTTCTTTAGCATGTTGATATGGTGAGATATCAATATTGTTGTTGAGTCAGCCTTATATATCTGGAATAAATTCTACTTGGTGGTGGTGTATAACATTTTATATATTGTTGGATGCCATTAGCTGATATGCTGTTGAGGATTTTTCCATCAAACCTTGTGAGATGTATTGGTCTTAGTTTTCTCTTTTTGTACAGTCTTTATCTAGTTTTGGTGTCACAATACACAGGCCTTATAAAATGAGTTGGGATGTGTTCCTTCCTCATTTATTTTTCTGGAAGAGACTGTGTAAAAATGGCATTAATTCTTTATATGTTTGGTAGAATTCTCTAAAGATGAAACCATATGGGCATGGACATTTTTGGGGGGGGGTAGTTTTTAACTAGTGGTTATAAGGCTATTTAGATTGTCTATATCACCTTGGATGAGGTTTGGTAGTTTGGGGTTTTGAGGAATTGGTCTATTTCTGTAAGTTGTCAAATTTATGAGCATAAACTTGTGTAGCGTCCCCTTACTAACTTTTTAATGGTGCAGTGTCTTTTTACATGGTTTCTTTTAGCTCCTAGAGCATATTTAAATTGTTGATGTAAAGTCTTTGTCTGGTAAATCCATTGTCTGCATTTGCTCAGAGATAGTTCTTTTTAAACTTTTTTTTGCCTGTGTATGGATCCCACTTTCTTGTCTCTTTATGCTTTGTACTTTTTGTTGACAACTGGACATGGACATTTTGAATATGTGGTAACTCTGGAAATCAGATATTTTTTCTCCCAGGGTTGCTGTTTGTTGTCATTATTTGTTTAGTGACTTTTCTGAAAACATTTTGTGAAGTCTGCTGTTTCTGTCAGGTGTGGCCACTGAAGTCATTGTGCTCTTAATTTAACGATCAGCTAGTGCTTTGTTTGGCAGAGATTTCCTTAAATACCTGGAGCCAAAAGAAAAAACAAAACAAAACAAAACAAAACCTCCCAGGCTTTGCAGAAGGGCTCTCTCTGTGTGTTGGGGCATAGCTTCAATGCTGTATACAGGCACTTTTTAAGTCTACTTGTTGAATTTTTCAACAAAAGGTTCAGATTTCTCTAGTAATACCTTGTACTTATGGTGTAGGCTAATTCAGGAGTATTCCATGATTTTAAACAAAAATCAGAGGACTTTTCTAAATAACTGCTTCCTGCTTGGCTTTTGGCCTTGTTCCTTGACTTTGGGTCTTCCCTTTGTGCTGCCTCCCAGAGAGAGTCTGTCTTTGCAGCCTCCCAGCTGATCCTTGTTCTTTTTATTTGAGGCTTGTTTGTCAGGTCGTGGCTGCAGGTAGGGGGAATATGGGGCATTCTCTGACTTTATTAAGCTTCAGTTCTTAGGTGAAACTGTGTCTCAGGGTGAGGTCTTCATAAGAGTTCTGATCCTTCTTTTGTTTTTCATGCTGGGCCTACTGTATTCCTAAATTCCTGCTGTTTTTCTGCTCCTCCCACCGTGATAGAGCTGTTATTTTATTTTCCTGGCCTGCTTCCAGCTGCAGTGGCTTTCCACAGCTCTCACGCTGTAGTTTTTATTGCCCCTCCTCCTGTAGATTAAGTTCTTGCTCCTTAGGGCAGATGAGGAAGACTGGTCTGTCTAGGTAGAGTTTTCAGTGGTGGCTCTTGGTCCCCTTTCCCAGCTGTACAGGGATTTCCACTAGTGTTCTTAAGTATAGTTTTTGTTTCCCTTTCCCTTATAGATTAAGATTCTTGGTCTGTAGGGGAAATAGGGAAGATGCGTTGTGACTGCTCTTCTCTTCTCCAGCCAGTTCTACAGAGGAGAGCCTCTCAGATTGTTGGATTCTTCCCATCCTTCCCTGTAAGCCCTTTGTGGGCTTCCTGGAAGAAAGATCTTGTAAAAAATATAAAAACTCCTTATTTCTGGGGCCCCTGGGAATTCACATTCTTACACTGGTCCACATTCTGCCTTTAGCAATTTATTAAGAACTTTCAGCTGAATTTTCTTATCAGGACTCAGTGATTCATGTCCCAGGTAAGCAAATGCTGTGGTTCTCTTCTCTCTGCAATAGAGAGTTATCCAGAGTTTGGATTAGTTGAATGATCTGGGACCTCAGTTCTCTGATGGGTTTGTCTATTTAATCTACAATTTGTCCAGATTCTTTTCTTGTTGTAAGCATGAGAGGATGCTCTTTTTATCTCTCTAGAAAGAGCTGAAATGTAAAATTTTAGAGTCCTAATTTCCCTTGCATTTTTCTTTTTGATTTAGGAAGCAGAAACTCAATATGAAGAGCAGATTAGTAAAATTATTGCAGAGACACAGGAACTTAAATGGCAAAAGGTGAGGTTTTGTTTTGTTTGGTTTTTTAAGATTTATTTACTCCAGAGAGAGTGCACATGGGAGTGCACGTGAGTGGTTGGGGAGGGGCAGAGGGGTGAGAAACTCAAGCCAGCTCCTCTGAGCATAGAGCTGATGTGGGGCTCAATCTCACCATCCTGAGATCATGACCTAAGCCAAAATCGAGAGTTGAACGCTTAATGAACTGAGCCACCCAGGTATCCTCAAACTAAGTATTTTTAATTTTTATTTCATATTAGTCTTTTTAGCATCTTTAGCATCTTCTCACCTTTTAAAGAGGTATTCTAATCCTTAATTGCAGTTTGAGGTTTTTCAATTTCCTAAACATATTTGGGGATTGTGCATCATTTTAAACAAAGTCTCAAGAGAGTTGTGACTACAATTGTTTTTAATAGTTGGGCCACCAGAACACTGAGAATGAAATTTTTTTCCAGGCTTTCTGATAATAATGCTGAAAACTACTATGATCTATTTAGTGTCTGAGACACACATTATGTATTATAAAGAAGTCAAAATATTTTTAAGAAGTGAAACCTCGTTATTTTCCCAGACTGTTATTACATACTGTAATCAAATATTTTTTTAAAAAACCAGTATCAGAGGGACACCTGGTTGGCTTTGTCGGTAGAGCCTGTGACCCTTTTCCCAGGGTCATGGTTCAAGTACCATGTGGCGTGTGGAGCCTGCTTAAAATAAAGAGAAAAACAAAAACAGCCACCAGTATCATCAGATCTGATTCTCTCTCTAGGCTTATTTATATGGAAGCATTTTTGATAGTGCTTCTCATGCCTTTCCACCAAAGTAATCTTAATAGCTAAAAATTGAATCTTAATTATGGTGGCCCCCTTCTTTTCACTATTTGGCAATATTGAAACAGGAAGTTGGAGGTAACATATCAGAATCAGAATTCAAGTGACAGAGGATAGCTCAACCTAGAAACGATGGGAATTTTGAGACCAGACAGGCCCACAAGGTTGTGTAGAATATAGAAGTAAAACTAGAGTTGGATTTTATGAGGCACAGGTCTCAAATCTCTCGGCAGAAAGGAAAAGCAGATAAACACCAAGCACAAACTGAAACTCCAAGCAGATTTCAAAACCTAAAGTCATATCTTATTTTTGGATAGAGAGAGTCAACAGTATAAAGTTATCCAAATCCTTAAGCTAATCAGTATGTTTAATACAATCCAGTACTAAGAGTGTGTTTGCTGTACTTAAGCTGTTCTAAGGTTTATGTAGAAATAAATGTACAAGAGTGTCTGGGAAATTTTTGAAAAAGAACAGGGTCAAATAATTACACTAGGTTCTTAAATATATTATTATAAACTACAGTAATTAAGGTAGCTTGGTGTAGCATACATGGATAGGTATTCCTCAGAACATAATAGAGTCTAGAAATAGGTCCAAATTTTAAGATAAATTAGTGAATGATAAAGGTGGCATTTTTTTGTATTCTGACAAAATTGTAAACTTTCTTCAGAATTTTCATGTCCTTTTTGATCTAAAACAGTAAGTAGTTATGTGGAGTGTGTTAAAGCTCTCATCTTTAAAACAATAAAAACTTGCCCATATATTGTATAAGAGTGGAGTTACAGAGAAATTTAAGTTCCTTAAGTTTCCTCAGTAAACCCCTGAGGCATAGCTCTCCAGGTAAATTGTTGACTTTCCCAGGACAAAACAAACAGGTCACACCATCTTGATCTAAAGGAACACTATAGAAAGCAGACGTATATTTACAGTGGTAAAATATGTAGAGTCAGATAGCGCTGGAGATAAAATAGTATTTGGGCTCAGTACTACAAAGAATTGGGGCCACGGTTATTTATTTTTCTTGAACAGATCTTTATCTTCACCCACTGGGTTTCTTGACTGGGAAACAGCAGTATTCAAAGATTGGTATAAAATGTGATTGATCCATTCTCTGTTAGGCTTTTAGACTATTATTGGCTTTAGTTCTTCTGGTTTTAGAGATTATGTAAAGTTAGGTAGAGGTTTGCTGCTAGTATCAGAAAGACATTTTGCCCAGGAAGAGTGCCACTTCAAAGAAATCTTAATTTGGTTTGATCATACATAGAGTACCACTAAGTTAGTATCGAAATTAGCTGTGATCTGATTACAATAGAAAAATCCTCAGGGATCTTTAAAAAAAAATCAGAGAAGAATTTAATTTTGCAGTTCTGTTTACATAGTAGATTCCTTTCTCTTATGCTAATGGGTGTGGTGTCACAAAGGAGAAAATAATATGTCTCACTTGAGGATCCGAGATAACAATTGGAGGCTGAAACAGTGGGGAGTATCTCTGGATTATTAGAGATATTCACTATCTGAGTAGATCATTGACTCTAAGGAAGAGGTTATGTGATGGTGGCAGGATTTATGGTATGAGTAAAAAATTTGTAAAATTTCTTTCAATATTTAGAGAAATTTCTCTTTGCCAGTTTGAGGATAAAATGGGAAGTTGGGTGCATGATTTGCCCTCAGAGCAGTATCATTGATTTGCCCACTTGATTTTTTTTCCTCTTCATTTTCTTAGCTAGTTCAGGGAAGTTTTTCCCCAGTGTCCTTTCTGTTTGTAATAAATATCTACAAGTGTCTTTACCAAAAGGCTCACTCCTTCAGTGCTTGATGACTGGAGTGGGAGCATTAAGTTGTTTTATCTGTAAGGCCTCCAGTTTATTCTGCTTTTGTTCAAAGGCTTTTTGAACATCTGGATTTGAGATCTAGTAATGGGTTATTTCCCATTACAGTTTTGTTGCATATTAAATCTCCTATTTCCAGGTTTAAGGCTGGTCACAAAAAGTAAGGAGAAAGCTAGAGGTCACATTTACTTGAGAATGCACTCTTCGGAGAACCTATCCCCGAGGTCTTCATAAATTCTTTCCTTGCTTGCAGGAGTGGAATAGAGTCTAATTTATTTTCACAGAAAACTGGACAATAACCTCTGAAAGATTTTTTCCAACTCTATAGCTTTTCTAAACCTGTCTGGTTTCCTGTGTATTTTGTGATTTCTTGTCATTCTTGGGATTTTCTCACTATGCTTTTTCCATTCTTTTTTTTTTTCATTTGAGAATATGAACCATTGGTACAGATCTGGGAACTGATAGTACTATTTTTAAAAATTAGCTGTAAGATTTAAAATATTTTTAAAGTTTATTTTATTATATATTTTTTAGTATTCTCTATGTCCAGCACAGGGCTCAACCTCACACCCCAGAATCCAAGAATCACATGCTTTTCAGACTGAGCCATCCAGGTGCCCCAAGAATGAAAATATTTTAAAGTAATTGCTAACTTCAGAAAAAATAAAAAGCTCTGTTAGATAGAAATGAAATTACGGTATATTATACGGCTGAGCATTGAATAAAAATTGCATACTCATGATAGTATAAATACTGAAGATTGATTTAAGTCAGTTTTTATGTAACTCTGTTGAAAGAATAGAGGGAGCAGACGTTAGGTAATGGTTGTACAAGAAAGACAAACTCCCAATTATATTAGAAGTCCAATAAAATTTTTAAGTTGGTAAATCAACATATATCTAGAAACACGGAGTCAAATAACAGAAACATTTGAAGCAGTTCCCACTTTTAGATCTAATTTTTTTCAATTGTGAGAATTATTCACTAAACATAGAAAAAAAAGTTTGAAGTTTTTTTAATCTGAAGAACAGAACACACAACTTCTATCAAAAAAGGGGGGAGAGAAGAAAAAAAAAAAGAAATAGAATCATATATATGGATTTTAAAAAATGCCCTGTGGTGGTTTTGATTTTATTAAAAAAAAATTGCTTCAGTGAATTTAAAGAATTGTGTCCTCATGTGAACGTTTGCGCTTAGAAAATAAATTGGGTTTCTTTGGGAACTCTAAAAGACTATAGACATCTTGTATATTAAGACTATTAATTTTAATAACTTTCGATGAAATATTTTCTTGAAGAAAGTTTTGGAGTCAGCCATATTTGGAGTTTTGTGTGTGTGGGTGTGTGTGTTTGTGTGTGTGTTTTAAAGATTTATTTATTAGAGCATGTGCGTGTGAACCAGGTGGGGGGAGAGGCAGAGAGAGAATCTCAAGCAGACTCAGTATGGAGTCTAGGAGCCCCATGTGGGGCTTGATCCCATAACCCTGAGATCATGACCTGAGCCCGATATCAAGAGTTGGATGCTCAACCGACTGAGCCATGTTTAGAGTTTAAAATTTTAAAGAAATGTGTTTTATCATAAAGAAGTAACTGAAAGAATAATTATTGTATGCTGATCTGTGACAGGTAAAAAAGTCATAGAATTGTTTAAAGTTGCATTTCAAGAGCATATAATAATATATGCAATGAACGTTTAACTTTTATTTAAATTATGAACCTAATTAAAAGTTAAAACTGAAAGTTATTCAAATTTATGTTTTAACTTTTCATAATTTTTAAAATAGGAAACTCTTCAGAATCAAAAGGAAACATTAGCAAAGCAACACAAAGAAGCAATGGCAGCTTTTAAAAAGCAGGTAATTTTATAAGGATAGACAAACACTACAGTTTCAAATATTTCACCCCCTCTGCCCCATATGAATTATTACGGCATACTCACTGAAGACAAACAGCATTAATGGAAGCAGGAGATAAAGTTATTTTGAATCACAACTGACACTTAGTAGAATGAGTTAAGTTAGTTAAGGAGAGAAATTGGGAAAATTGTTTTCTTGGAGATGTATTTTCATCTGTTCTAAATAAATGAGGTTAGTGATGTGCATGCTCTTGTACTTTCTCTCCCTTCTCCCCTTTCTCCCTTTGATTAGAATATCCTAGGATCTTACCTTTTCTGCTTTCCTCCTTTACCCAAGCAAGAAATAGAACACTGATGAAAAGCTGAGATGCAAGGTGGGAGATGTGAAGGATGACAAGATGCATTTATCATGCACTGAGGCCTTCATAAATACTATCAGCAGCTAAGAGAAGAGAAACACACACACACACACACACACACACACACATATTAAATGAATGACAATTCCTTCAGTTATTTTGAGTAACACAGCTCTTCTTTACTACCTCAGATTTTTCTTCAGTCCCTCTTTAGAAAATATAAGTGTAAGAAATGTGCTCATGAAAAAGATTCTTAAGAAATTTTTTCCTTATGGTCATTCCAGCATCACCATTTTTTCTTCCTTTTTCCTTCCCTCTTTTCTTGCCTTTTTCTCCACACAAGTGTGTATGTTTAGAAAGGGAAATACAACTAAGTAAGGTAAATCACTAGTTGGTTGAGGTTGTTTGTAGTCCACACTGTAGTGCGGATTTGTTTAAGCAGAAGATAAGCTTTCTTCCTATTAGTCTGAGATTAGCCTCATCAAAGGTGTGGGAGCTTTAATTGAAGACTAAGGAAGCAGAAGCCAAATATGCCGCACAGTATTCTCTAGGAGAGGGCAAGTCTGTGTCTCTTTTATCAGAAGGGACTTTGGGCAAAATAAGAATATCTGCGTATCTGAAGGGTAGTGGAGAAAGTGCTTTTGGGCTCTTCCCCCACGTTGTTTGTTTCTTTTTTTCCTCCCCTCCCTTCACTACTCCTCTCCTCTTCTTGATTCTTGAATGTGAATGAGGGATGTGGAAAATGAGAAGAAGTAGTTCCAAAGAAAAATTTTATTTCTTGACAGTTTTACCTAGTATTCTTGTGTTGTTTAGAATATTTTATTTGTTTTCTTTGGCATGTTGACCCTACTTACTCTGCTTTAAAATACCACTATTTATGAGACACCTACATGCATTTTTAAAAAAAAATTTCAGAAAATACTGTCAATGCTAATACAGATGATACTGATTTCATAAACGTGTACCTTCAGAAAACATTATATGTTATTATTTAAGAGTAGATGGCAAAGTATTGACACATATAAGAAAAAAACTCGTGGAAGGAAAAACTAAATTTTCAAGGATGATTGGTATTCCTAATCCTGTGATTAAATTTTTCATTTCTTTTGGTGACTGGCTTTTTGCCCTCTTGTATATCTTTTATTATTTTCTCAGTGTAGAGGTAGCACGTTCACATTGTATTAGGTTCAAACAGGATAGACATGTAAAATACTTTTATAGTCTTACCGACCAGTGTAAATCACTGCTAACAGTTTACTTAACTGTATTTTCATTTTTAAAATTATTTATCAGTTGCAAATGAAGATGTGTGCTTTGGAAGAAGAAAAGGTATTTATTAATTTTTTTAATAATGTAAAGCATAGTTAACTGCATTTAATTATCAGTTGTTTACCACAATGAAAAGGAGTATTAGCAGTAGATTAATGGAGACTGTTAATTGTTTAAAATCTTAGAAATTGAAAAGAGCCAAGGAAATCATGTTGCCTCTGTCATTTTACAGCTGGAATACTAAAGCCTATCAAGACTAAATGACTTGCTGAGCTGAAGCTCTCATTCTGAAGTGGCGAAGTTGGGACTAGAACCCAGATCTCTTCGGCCCCCAAATTAATATTTTGTTCTATTCTACTGCAGTGTTTCTATTAAGTATATTTTTAGTGCTTTTTCAGTGTAATTACCCGTTTAAATAAACATTAAAATGATTTGCATCTGGATGCAGACCAATTGGAAAAGAAGATACAACTCTGAACTAGAAATTCACCTAGCATTAAATATTTTCTCTAATTATTTAACAGTTAATACATGTTTTTATTATATCAGTGGATGTACTATTTACAAAGCCCTTTAAAAAAATTCTCCCATATCTTTATAAGAGAAATATACTTGTAACTTATTAATTAGAATACATTTATTCTAGCTGTGTGAATTAAATAATTTCATAGTATCCATAAATTCTCAGGAATGCCCTACTGATAAAATGATTATCAGGCACTGAAGCCGCCATAAATATTTGTTATAATATTATACTGATAAAATGATTTGTTATGATTTTCATTTCATGATATTTGTTATCTTATGGAGGCCTTATTGTATGTTCATGATATTTTTTGAAGTCATTAGGAATGTAAGTTGTGTTGCAGATCCAAGTTTAAAGCTGTGGAGTGTTAGTTTTGTAAAGTAGAGGTTTTGGTTCTTGAGCTTTTGTATTTTCCCCATTAATAATATCACATTGGAAAGTAATGAAATACAGTTTTTTTACTTAAAGGGAAAATATCAACTTGCTGCAGAAATAAAAGAAAAAGAAATAGAAGGATTGAAGGAAACATTAAAAGCATTACAGGTAAAGTAACTTAGTATTGCTTAAAAAATAATTTGGCACATTAGCATTATATTAGTAAAATGTCCACTAAACATGTAAGTTAGCAAAACAAAGCTGACAAAAATTCATATATCATGTAACTTTGTAATTTTTTTCCTGAAAGCCTTGAATTTCAAATTAGTAGGATTTCCCTCATCTTTTATTTTAAAAAGAAATATTAAAATAGCTTCATTATTTCTTACTGTGATACAATTAAGTGTTATTTTTAACACTTTATTAATGAACAAACCAAGTCAGACCTATATATTATAACTGATTACCTGTGGTCCTTAAAAGTGAAAATAAAATAGCAGTAAGCTAGTCATGATTATTTGTTATGTACTGTGCTTATTTTCTGCAAATACAGAGATGCCAAAAGCATCACATTTGCCTTTAGGTTGTACACAGTCCCATATAGAATACAGAGGTATATAGCTAATGATGTTTCGTTAAGCGTATTTACTGAAGGTCTACAATGTGCCAAGCACTGGAGATATAGCAATGAATAAAAAGGACAAAAATATTTACTTTTATGGAGCTTCCATTCAAGGTGGGGGGAAGACAAGCAATAAAATGAGATACAAAGTAAAATAAAGATTGTTAGGGGAGAATATACAGGATTTTGAAGTTATCACCCTATAGATAACATTAATTACAAAGACCAAAATATATTTTTATAATGGAAGTATCCTGATGGTCACTACCTTAATCAGGTAATTCACGTCATAGTGTGGATTTCCTTCATAGTTAAGCATATAATAAACTTTCTTTCTTTAGTTGATTAAGGTAGTAAGAAGGTTCCCTTTTCTTCATATCCTCACCAATCTTGTTATCCCTTGTCTTTTTGGTCATAGACATTCTAATAGGTGTAGGGTGATAACCTCTTTGGGTTTGATTTGCATTTCCCTGATGATTCGTGATCTTGAGCACCTTCTTATATACCTGTTGGCCATTTGTATGTCTTTCTAGAAAAGTCTATCCTGGTCCTCAGCCCATTTTTTATATTGGTTTTGTTTTGTTGCTGTGGAGTGTATGAGCTTCTGATATATTTTGGATATTATCCCCAATCAGATAATGGTTTACAAGTGTTTCTCCCATTATAGGTTGTCTTTTCACTCCATTGATTATTTCCTTTGTTTGCAGAGGCTTTTTAGTTTTATGTAGTTCCAGTAGACAATTTTTGCTTTTATTGCCTGTGCTTTTGTTGTCATATTAAAAAAAATCACTGCTTGTTCTAATGTCAAGGAGCTTTTCCCCTGTGTTTTCTCTTCTGGTAGTTTTATGGTTTCAGGTCTTATGTTTAAGTCTTTACTCTATTTTGAGTTGATTTTTGTGTATAGTATGAGATTTTGTATATGGTGTGAGATAGGGGTCTGATTTGTCTTCTGTATGTGGATATCCAGTTTTTCTAACACCATTTATTGAAGATTATCTTTACCCCATTGTATATTCTTGTTACCCTTGTTAAAGATCAGTTAGCTGTAGTTGCCTGGATTTCTGGTCTCTCTCGTCTGATCCATTAACCACTATCTCTGTTTTTATACCAATAGCATACTGTTTTGATCACAGCAACTCTGAAATATATTTTGAAATCAGGAAGCATGATGCCTGTAACTTTGTTCATGTTGCTCAAGTTTACTTTAGCTATTCTGGTCTTAGGGGGTCTTCATGGTTCTGTATGAATTGTAGGCTTTTTTTTCTATTTCTGTAGAGATTCACATTGTGATTTTGATAGATTGCATTGAATTGGTAGATCACTTTGGATAATATATACATCTTTACAATATCCTTCTATCCATGAACACAGGATATCTTTCCACTTACCTGTCTTTTAAAATTTCCTTCATCAATGTTTTATAATATTCAGTGTACAAATAATTTACCTCTTTGATTAAATTTATTCCTACATATTTTTTTTTAGTTGTTGTGAATGGGATTGTTTTCTTAATTTCCTTTTTGGATAGTTTGTTGTTTGTGTATAGAAATATGGCTGATTTTTGTGTGTTGGTTTTGTATCTGCAACTTTAATATATTCATTTATTAGTTCTGACAGTGTTTTTGTTGAGTCTTTAGGGTTTTCTACATATCTGATCAAGTCATCTCCAAACAGAAAATTTTACTTCTTTCTGATTTGGAAGCCTTTTATTTCTTTTTCTTGTCTAATTACTCTGGCTAGGACTTTCAGCACTGTGTTGAAGAAAGTGGTAAGAATGAGTATCCGTGCCTTCTACTGAATTGGTGGTGATGTTTACTGTGGGCTTTTTATATAAGGCCTTTATTGTGTTGAGGTAAGTTACCTTGTGTACCTCTTTTGTTGAGAGTTTTTATCATGAATGGATGTTAAATTTTGTCAGATACACTTCCTACATCTATGAGATGAACATATGGATTTTTAAATTCTGTTAATGTGATGTATGACATTGATTGATATGCATATGCCAGACCATCTTGGAGCCCAAGGATAAATCCCATTTGGTCACAATGTATGAACCTTTAGCATACTGTTGAATTTGGTTTGCTAGAATTTCATTGAAGACTTTTGCATCTATGTTCATCAGGGATATTGGTCTGTAGATTTCTTTCCTTGTATTGTCTTTTTCAGACTTTGGTATCAGAGTGATACTGGCCTCATAAAATGAGTTTGGAAGTGTTTCTTCCTCTTCTGTATTTTGGAAGAATTTAAGGATTGGGATATTAATTCCTTAAAGATTTAGGAGAATTTATCCATGAAGCCATCTGGTTTGGGGATTTTCTTCCTTGGGAGGTTTTTAATTACTGATTCAATTTCCTTATTTGTGATGGGTATGTTCAGACTTTCCATGTCATCTTTCTTCAGTTTTGACAGGTTTTGTGTTTCTAAGAATTTATCCATTCTTCCAGGTTATCCAGTTTGTTGGTGTATAGTTGTTTCTTTTTATTTCTGAGGCATCACTGTAATGTCTCCTTCCATTTCTGACTTTATTGATTTGAATCTTCTCTCTTTTTGTTAGTCTAGCTAAGGGTTAGTAGATTTCATTTGTCCTTCCAAAAAAATAACTTTTAGTTTTGTTGATTTTTTTCTATTGTTTTTCTTTTTATTATTTATTTCTGTTCTAATCTTTATTATTTCCTTTTGCTGATTTTGGGATTAGTTTATCTTTTTTCCTAGTTCTTTGAGATGTAAATTAGATTGTTTATTTGAAATATTTCTCTTTTTTAGTGTAGGCATTTATCATTATCAAATTACCCATTAGTACTGCTTTTGCTGCATCCCATAAGTTTTGTTATGTTGTATCATTGTTTTTATGTGTCTCAAGATACTTTTAAATTCCCCCTTTATGGATACAGTGATTAGTCAAGAGTGTTGTTTAATTTCTATATACATATGAATTTTCCTGTTTTCTTACTGTTTTCTTGTTTCCATTGTAGTCGCAAAAGATATTTGGAATGATTTTGATCTTAAATTTGCAAAGACTTGTTTTGTGACCTAACATGATCTATCCTGGAGAATGTTTCATGTGTACTTGAGAAGAACATGTATTCTTCTGCTGTAGGGTGAAAAGTTCTGTGTATATCTGTTAGGTCCATTTGAGGACCTCATCCATAGTGAGGTTTAAAGATTAAATGCTTGGTAGATTTTCGTCTGGATGTTTTGTACATTATTTAAGTGAGGTATTAAAGTCTCCTACTATTACTGTATTTCTGTCAATTTCTCCCTTCAGATCTGTTGGTATTTGCTTTATATATTTAGGTGCTCTGATGTTGGGTGCATAAGCAGCTGTTATAGCTTCCTGTTGAACTGACTTCTTTGCATTATATAATGACTTTTTTGTCTCCACAGACAGATTTTTGACCTGAAGGATATTTTGTCCGATATAAATATAGTCACATGTGCTTTATTTTTGGTTACTATCTGGTATATCTCTTTCATCTCTGTACTTTCAGCCTATTTGTGTCCTTAAATCTAAAGTGAGTCTCTTGTAGATAGTACAGTAGTCCCCCTTTATCAATGGGGAGTATGTTTCAAGACCCCCTTGGATGCCTGAAACCATGGGTAGTACTGAACTCTAAATATACTGCTTATTTCCTATACATAAATACCTATGATAAAGTAAATTAAGCACAGTAAGAGATTAACAATAACTAGTAATAAAACAATTATAAACAATATATTATAATAAATGTCATGTGAACGTGATTTCTCTTTTTCTTTTTTTTCTCTCTCTCTTAAAATATCTTATTATACTAAACTAACCCTTCAGGGCACCTGGGTGGCTCAGTCAGTTAAGCATCCGACTTTTGATTTCGGCTCTGGTCATGATCTCAGCGTTGTGACATCGAGCCCCACATCAGGCTCCACACTCAGCAGAGAGTCTGCTTGAAGATTCTCTCCCTCTCCCCCTGCTCTCTTTCTCTCTCAAATAAATAAATCTTTTTTAAAAAAAAAAACTCACCCTTCTTCTCTTCTTGTGATGCTGTGAGATGATAAAATGCCTATGTGATGAGATGAAGTGAGGTGAGTGATGTAGTGTTAGGCTCCTATTAACCTCTTGATGACACATCAGGAGAGGAACCATCTGCTTCCAAATTGCAGTTGACCGTGGGTAATTGAAACCATCCAAAGTGAAACCACAGATAAGTGGGAACACCTGTGTATCACTTGATTTTGTTTTTTTTTATCCTGTCACTCTGTGCCTTTTGGTTGGTAAGTTTAATACATTTACATTTATAGTAATTATTGATAGGTGTGGAATTACTGTTGTCATTTTGTAAATTGTTTTCTGTCTGTTTTGTGGTAGTTTTGTGCATCTCTTGTCTGCCTTTTTTATTGATGTTTTTGTAGTGATTTTCTCTGATTTTTTTTCTTTATCTTTTGTGTATGTATTATAGGTTTTTCTCTTTATGGTTATCTGAAGTCTTGCATAAAATATCTTGTAGTTATAACTATTTTAAGTTGATAGTAACTTTAATTGCATACAAAAGCACTACACTTTGCCTCCTCAACTTTGTGTTCTCATAGCCAGTGTTTGCATCTTTTTATATTGTGTATTCATTAATACATTTTTATTTCTAAACTTTTATATAAGGGTTAAAAGTAAATTATGTACTACTGATTCAGTCTTGAATTTCTCTATGTTTGTCTCTATACTTTACAAATGAGAATTATACTTTCATATGCTCTTGCATTGTTGTTTGGCATGTTTTTGTTTCAATTTGAAGAACTTCCTTCATTATTTTTTATAAGGCAAGTCATATGGTAGTGGATTCCCTTAGTTTTTGTTTGGGAAAGATTTTTCTCTCTCCTTCATCTTTTAAATGATAGTTTTGCTAGGTATAGTAGTCTTGGTTGGCAGATTTTTCTTTTGATACTTAGAATATATCATCCTACTCTCTTCTGGCCTGCAAGGTCTGCTGAGAAGTCTTCAGATAATCTTATTGGAGTTCCCTTACATTTGACAAACTGCATTTCTTTTGCTACTCTCAAAAGTCTCTTTTTTCCTTGACTTGACAACTTGATTATAATGTGTCTTGGCATATTCTTCTTTTGGTTCATTCTGTTTGTAGTCCTCTGAATCTCATGAGTCTGGATGTCCATTTCCCTCCCAAGATTTGGAAAGTTTTCAGCCATTATTTCTTTGAATAAGCTTTCTTCTGCCCCTTTGTCTTTTCTCCTTCTGGGACACCCCAATGCTTATATTGATTCCTTTGATGCTGTTTTATAAATTTTTTAGGCTTTCTTCACCCTCCTTCACTTGTTTTCTTTCTCTGATTGAATAATTTCAAATGATCTGTCTTCGAGTTCACTGGTTCTTCTATTCAATAAAAAGTGGCCTTAAAGCTCTCTCTAGCATTTTTTTTTATTTCATTCATTGCATTCTTCAGCTCTACATTTTGGGGAGGGTTCTTTTAAAAATTATTTATATTTCTGTATTGAATTTATTTTTGCACAATATTTTCCTGATTTTGTTGATTTTTCTATCTATAGGTTTTAAGTAAATTGTTTTTTCCTATTAATGATTTATTACATGATCCTGTGGTAAGGCACTTTGTCTTCCTGAGCCTCAATTTCCCTTCAGATAAAAGGGAAAAGAAATTGAAAACATTAGAATTTCCCAAACAATAAAAAAAAAGAATTTCCCAAACAAGATCACTTACTTTATTAACCAGTAACATAAGTGCATTACTCTGGATGTCAGGAGTAAGGAATTTGGGGAGAGGTCTTCATTCAGCCACCCAGTAGAGGCATGAATAAGAGAGCATAGATAGAAGATGGTAAAAGTTGGATTGGGACTAATGAATGACCTGTCAGATTTTCAGCTCTATAGTTCTATGACGTAATATTATTTCACTAAATTTTAAACTTACTGAATTTATAAATTAAGATAGTAATTACTCCTGCAGAACTGAGGGCATATTTAATACATAATGTATTGTTTGTACCGTTGAAACATAATTTTATTAGGCCTTAACCACAGTGACAAAAGGGAATTAAATTCCTGTAGTGTGTTGTAAATTTATCCTTGAGGAATTTTTAGGCATTTGGATACTTTTGTAGTTTGGAGAATCATAAACTTACAGCGATGTTGGAAATACAATATAAAGAACTTATTTTTTCCTGAATGATTTAAGAGTAGTATGCTACTCTGATACCCTACTACCTCCAAAACTATAGTTTATCTTTCCTACAATCAAGGATGTTCTCCTACAAAAGCATAACAACACCATCAACATCAGTAAGTTAACATTGATACATAATTATAATCTGATTCTCATGCTCCAGTAAGGTTTTACTAGTTATCTTAATAAGGTGTTTTATAGCAAAAAGATCCAGTTTGGAATCTTGTGGTGCGTTTATTTGTCTTATCTCTTTAATCTCTTTTATCTAGACTAGTTCCTCAGTCTTTGAGTAATTTTTATGACTTTGCTCTTAAAGATTACATACCAGTTATTTTGTAGAATGTCCCTCAATGTCTGTTTATAATGATTTCCTCATGATTAGAATTAGTTGTATATCTTTGGCAGTAATATTACAGAAGAAATGTCTTGTTCTTTTAATTGAATCCTATCAGATGGTTCATGATTTCATTTTCACTATTGGTGATATCCACTTTGATCATTTGATTAAGGTAGTATCTGACAAATTTCTCCATTGAAAATGTACTCTTGGGGTACCTGGGTGGCTCAGTTGTTAAGCGTCTGCCTTTGGCTCAGGGCGTGATACTGGCGTTCTAGAATCAAGCCCCGCATCAGACTCCTGCACTGGGAGCCTGCTTCTTCCTCTCCCACTTCCCCTGCTTGTGTTCCCTCTCTCACTGGCTGTCTCTCTCTGTCAAATAAATAAAATCTTTAAAAAAGAAAAAAGAAAACGTACTCTTTTCCCCTTTGTAATCAGAGTATTTTGTAAGGAGATACTTTGAAATTGAAATTATGTAAATATTTTGTTTCTCACCAGACTTTTACTATATTCATTTATTTGTTTATATCAGTATAGACTCAGAGTTTGTTTTTTTCAATGGATTAAAATCTATGACTATCATTTATTTTGTTGCTCAAATTATCCTTGATTTGGCTAGTGAGAGTCCATAAAGCTGATTACTGAGTCCTTTGGGTATGTCTTCATTCTTTCAGCATTTTCCTGCTTTTAGATAAAAGCAAAATGTGCCAGGATCATTTTGTAATGATGACCTTGCACTGGAATGAATCATTTCTCCATTCTCCATGGAAAATGGTATGTAGAAGCAAAGATCTGGGCACTATTGTGCTCATTACTATTGATACATCACTGCTCTTAGACTTTCTTGGTGAACAGAGATCTACGTATTTACATACACACAAGTATAATTTATGTTTATTTATAATTTATAATGTTTATTTCCCTAACAACCTATGTATATCAAAAACCATGAATTCACATTACCCCCAGTTTCAATATAAAACCCTGAGGTTAATTTTAGTTTTTTTCCTTAATGTGTTTATACATTTTTTTCCTCTTACAGTGAGAAATGTGACATTCTTTATCCTTAATATATGTACTTCTTTGATAAACTACCCTGTATAAAACCAGTTTACCATTTTGCCATGCTTTCTTTCCTAATATGAATGCCCTCTTTTCCCTGCTTGGACTCTGACACCGTGAACTGGGTTGCTCTTTTTCAGGGTTGCCTCCTCACCTTATTCCACTTCTTTTTAAATTTTAATTCCAGTATAGTTAACATACAGTGTTATTAGTTTCAGGTGTACAATATGGTGATTCAGCAATTTCATGCCTCACTCAGTGCTCTTTATGACAGATGCACTCCTTAATCACAGTCATCTATTAATCACATCACCATCTCCCCATCCACCTCCCCTCTAGTAACCATCAGTTTATTCTCTATAGTTAAGAGTCTGTTTCTTGGTTTGCCTCTCTCTCTCTCTTTCTCTTCAAACTTTGCTTGTTTGTTTTGTTTCTTAAATTTCACATATAAAGATTTTATGGTATTTATTTTTCTCTGACTTATTCTGCTTAGCATTATACACTCTGGCTCCAACTATGTCGTTGCAAATGGCAAGATTTCATTCTTTTTTATAGCTGAATGATATTCCATTATACACACACACACACACACACACACCCCACATCTTCTTTATCCATTCATCAGTCGATGGACACTTGGGCTGCTTCCATAGTTTGACTATTATAAATAATGCTGCTATAAACATAGGGGTGCATATATCCCTTTGAACTAGTGCTTTTGTATTTTTGGGGTAAACACCCAGTAGAGCAATTATTGGATCATAGGGTAGTTCTCTTTTTAACTTTTGAGGAACCTCCATTCTGTTTTCCACGGTGGCTGCACCAGTTTGCATTCCCACCAACAGTGCACGAATGTTCTCTTTTCTCTACATCCTCCCCAACACTTGTTGTTTTTTTGTGTTTTTTATTTTAGCCATTCTAACAGGTGTGAGGTGATATCTCATTATAGTTTTGATTGGCATTTCCTTGATAGTCTGTGGTGTTGAGCATCTTTTCATGTGTCTGTTGGCCATCTGTATGTTTTCTTTGGAGAAATGTCTTTCTTGTCTTCTGCCCATTTTTTAATTGGATTATTTGTTTTTGGGGCGTTGAGTTTTATAAGTTCTTCATATATTTTGGAAAGTAACCTTTTATTAGGTATGTCGTTTGCAAATATCTTCTCCTATTCCATAAGCTGCCTTTTAGTTTTGTTTCCTTTGCTGTGCAGAAACTTTATTTTGATGTAATCCCAATAGTTTATTTTTGCTTTTATTTCCCTTGCTTTGGGTGACATATCTAGAAAAATATTGCCACAGCTTATGTCAGAGACATTATTGCCTGTGTTCCCTTCTAGGATTTTTATGCTTTCAGGTCTCACATTTAGGTCTTTAATCCATTTTGAGTTTATTTTTGTGTATGGTGTAAGAAAGTGGTCCTGTTTTCCCAACACCATTTGATGAAGAGACTGTCAACAGTTGGATATTCTTTCCTGCTTTGTTGAAGATTAATTGACCATGTAGTCGTGGGTTTATTTCTGGGTTTTCTATTCTGTTCCATTGATCTGTGTTTCTATTTTTATACTGGTACCATACTGTTTTCATTACTACAGCTTTGTAATATAACTTGAAGTCCAGAATTGTGATGCCTCCAGCAGTTTGCTTTTCTTTTTCAAAATTGCTTGGCTATTCAGGGTCTTTTGTGGTTCCACACAAGTTTTAGAATTGTTGGTTCTAGTTCTGCGAAAAATGCTGTTGGTATTTTGATAGGGATTGCACTGAATGTATAGATTGCTTTGGATAGCACAGACATTTTAACAATATTTGTTCTTCCAGTCCAGGAGCATAGAACTTCTCTGTGTCTTTCCATTTCTTTGTGTCATCTTCAATTTCATTCATCAGTGTTTTATAGTTTTCAGAATATAGGTCTTTCAACCTTTTTGATTACTTTTTTTTCCTAGGTATCTTATTTTTTGTGCAATTGTAAATGGAATTGTTTTCTAGTTTCTCTTTCTGCTGCTTCATTATGGGTGTATAGAAATATGACAAGTTTTGCACATTGATTTTGTATCCTGAGACTTTACTGAATTAATTTGTCAGTTCTAGTAGTTTTTGGTGGAGTCTTTTGGGTTTTCTTTTTCTTTTCTTTAGTAATCTTTACACCCAACATGGGGCTCGAACTTACAACCCTGAGATCAAGAGTCACATGGTCTTCCAACTGAGCCAGTCACGTGTCCCTCAGGTTTTCTGTATATAGTATCATGTCATCTGCAAGTAGTACCTTGCTCAGCTTCTTACTCTCCACAGTAGATTTCTCTCCTTCTCACTGGGATCCTCTTTTCCTCATTCAGGCCTGATACCCTGTTCTGGAATGCTGCCACCATGACCTCTTCATCCCTTTCCTATGGACACCTACCCTGCCCTATCCTGCCCCATGGACTTAGGACTGAATTGTTTAGGAAGGGGAAAAGGTTAAATATTTTTAAACATAGTTTTGAGGGATTTTATTCCCCAAAAGCATAAATCCAGTTAATGGAAACACCCTCACAGACACACCCAGAAATAATGTTTAATCTGGGCACCTTTTGTTCTAGTCAAGTTGCCACATAAAATTAAATATTACAGTAACAAATAATAAATTCAGGATTGGAGTGAAAGTATTCTGAAGTTTGTTTTCCTCTTATTTTTCTAGATGACTTCTTACCCTTTTACTTTTCTTTTTGTCTGTATGCTTTAAACAATACTCTGATCTCATACCATCTCGTGTCTTTCAGAATGGATCTATGTGCTGCAAAGGACTTTCAAATATATATCTCCAGCCCCAAATCCTGCCTGGATTGACATGAAATTTGATATATTCAAAACCATGAACATGATTTTTTTGCTTTAGAAAATATCCCCCTCCTGAAAACGTCTTTGTCTTTTCTTTCCTCACTAATTTTAGCTTCCTTTATTCCTGTTGCAATTTTTTTCAGCATTCTCCTCAGAGTATATCCAGAATCTGACCACTTCTCACTACATTCATTATTAAAACCCTAGTCCTCTTTCATTCCTCTTTCATATGGATTATGGCAGTAGCTTATTAAGTGGTTTTCCTGCTTCCACCTGTGTTCCCTATTAGTGTTAACAGAGTGATCCTTTAAAAAAAGTAAGTCAGGCTATGTTACACTCGTGCTTGGAATTTTCAATGTCTTCCTGTCTCAGTCAGTGTGAAAACCTAAATCTAGGGCGCCTGAGTGGCTCGGTCGGTTAAGCATCTGCCTTCAGCTCAGGTCATGATCCCAGGGTCCTGGGATCAAGCCCCACGTTGGGCTCCCTGCTCAGTGGGAAGCCTGCTTCTCCCTCTGCCTCTGCTTGCTGCTCCCCCTGCTTGTGCTCTCTCTCTGTCAAATAAATAAATAAAATCTTAAAATAAAAACAAACCTAAAACCTAAATCTATATCATGCATTATAAGACAGACAGTGATTTGACCCCCTTGCCTCCTTTTCTCTGAACTCCTCTATTGCTGTTCTTCCCCTTGCTTGTTTCCTTCCAGCCACATTGGCTTTCTTGTTCTTTTGTATATGTGTACACATTTAATTTATTGTAACAAAGCAACTTGTACACTTTTAACATTTAAAACTGAGCATCATCTTTCCAGTGAAACAAAAAGATATTTAAAATAAACAGGAACAAAATTATAGTAGAGAATATCAATTCCAAATAAGATCCTACAGTTTCTGCTGATTCTCCCATCGAGTGGCAGGGTTCAGGTCATCATTAGGAGAGAATTTTATTTTTAAAGTGTCAACTTTAACTCCAGGATGTCATTAAACATCAAAATTAAATGTGCCAAAGGAGAAGACATGTTGTCAAAATGTCCACTTAACCTACCCAAACCTCTCAAACTTACCTTTTGCTGACGTTCTATAACCCCATTTTTTAAAGTTTGGTTTTTTTTAAACAACAGAAAGTAGACAGATACATGTTGGTAAGTGCTAACTCTCCATATTCACATAGAGACACAGTGTAATCTCTGAGCCCAGTATACAGAGAAAGGATGGAAAAAAGCTAGAATTCTGTGCACTACTACACAGGGGCCTACACCCTCTAGTTTCCAGCAGAGCTAAGAGAGCAGAAGATTTTTATTTTTTCCCACAGAGCACAGGGGTGTTGATTCCATAAAATTTTTGTTGTGACAGGAAGGAATAAAAATGAATTTGGAACAGAAAGGGGGAGAGATTATTTTCCCAGTGTATTCTGCTCAAGGTATTTCCCCCCAAAGTAAGTTAAGAACCATGGGATAAAGGGAGAGAAAAGAGACTTCAAAAAACAGGGCAAATAAGCACAAGAGGAGGGGGAGAAGAAAGACTGTAGCTTGCTCTCAGGAACTGGAGAAAATTCAAAAAGGAAGGGTGGAATCCGTCAGTGTTTCATTAGTCATCTTCTCCTTCATTCCCTTCTTCCTCCCCCTCATCATCATCTTCATCTTCTTCACCTTCCTCATCAATATCTTCCAATCCTTCATCATCATCATCATCATCATCTTCTTCTTCTTCTCCTTCCTCTTCTTCATCATCCATATCAGGAACCAAGTACTGTGATGGATTTGGCCAAATATCATCTTTGATGACCTCTCCTGACTCATCTGCACCTGCATCAGAATGGCCAGTAAACCGGAAGAAGCTCTCCAGTTCCTCAGGCTGTCTCTTCCTGCTGGCTTTATTCTTTGTTTGACTTGAACGTTTTGTCAAATCCTTTCCAGATTTCCATTTGATTTCAGTGGACTTTGAAGATGAATCACCACTCTCACGCAGATGAAATTCTTTGGAGAGAACTTTATTTTCGCAGTAAGGGTTTTCATCAAAATAAAAATCTATTCTGTAACCTGATTTAATATCGTCAAATTATGTCACTTCAACTCTTGTCAAATAATGCAGTGCCTCTTCATCTTCCTTCCCAAGCAGTACAGACACTTGTGGATGGTTGACAAATGTTGTTACCCCAACATTTGGGATTTTGGCAATCAGTTCCAATCTTTGAAAAAATGGTTGGTGGAGTTTGTTATATTTCTGTTCTACTTTCAGAATCTCTCCTCATTGGCTTGTTCATTAAGTCTGTCTATTTCATCTTGTACTTCATCAATATGTTCAGTTGCTTCTTGCCTTTCTGTTTCTCCCTTCGGCAGGTGCTGAGAGGTTGATGTCACCTCTTGGCTTGGGGGCAGGAGGCAGTCTCAGTTTCTTTGTTTGAGGCAGGATCGAATACTGGTGTTTGGGGGTCATGCTATGAGGAAAGCCCATGAAACAAGGGCAGACACACGTCTGCAAGAAGCTCCAGTTACTCTTTCTTGTTGTTCTTTAAACCCTCCACATGTCCTCCTACCTTGCGGTCTTTGCAGTTGCTGAAATTATCTTCCTCACTCCTATCAAGTCTTGACTCAAAAGATGCCATCTCAGAAAGGATTTTCTTGAGCATCTTATGTAATCTCCTTCCTTGATTTATTTTTCTTTAGTGCTTATCAATATTTAATAGACTGTATATTTGAGCTTATTTATATTGCTTATTTTCTACAATCCCCAGAATTTAATCTGGACAGGGGTTTTTTTTTTTTGGCTCAGTATTATACTCCTAATGTGTATATTAATATTTTACTTATGGTATGTATTTAATATTTGTTGAAGAAATAAAACACATATGACCTATTCCACAAAAATGAAGTAAAATTATCAGCTTATTCAAGGCTGTATGCTAGATTGATTTCATAGGAAACGTGAAGTAATTATTTTTGCTTAAAATTTAACAAAAACAGTTTAAGAAAATGAGCACTCATCCACAGCTGGTTGGAGTTTAACTTGGTCAGCCACTCTAGAGGACTATGTAAGAATTTTTAAAAGTCTACGAAAAGGAACAAATACTAGGAATTTTGCTTCTTGGAATTTATTCTGCTAAAATGAGTAGCTACAAGTTCTTGGTACAAGCATGTTTATTTCACAATAGTGTCATAAAACTGCAAACTGGTAAACCTACAAAAATGAGAGAGATTTGGTAATGGTATTAAGGTAAACAGTGGAATACTGTGTAACCATTAAAAAGTTGCATTATGGATCCATTTGTCATAGAAAGGTGCTTGTTTTATATTAAGTAAAAATGGGTCACAAAATAGTACATATGTTATTACACTCCCCACTGGCTCTCTTTTAAAGTATAAATGCATAGAAAAATAACCAGAAGTACCAAAGTATTAATGATTGTCATTTCTGGGTTGTGAGATGATTTGTTTAAAACTTTTTTCCCTATGCTTTTCCATTTTACCAAATTTTCTTCAATGAGGAGCTGATACTAAGTAGCAAACTCTCCTGGACTGCTCTTGCTATCCTGCTTGCTTTATTTTCCTTCATAGTAGTGTCACTCTCTAGCCTTTGTACTTTTTACCTATATTTTATTGTCTGTCTACCACTACCCTCACTAGACAGAAAGCTTCTAATCGGCAGGGATTTGTTTAGTTCAGTGCTGTATCCCAGAATCCTAAGGAAAGTGACGGTAGGTGCTCCATAAATATGTGTTGAATAATTAATGAGTATATTGTTTTTGTTATACACAAGAAAGTTATTGTAAATACCATCTTGAAAAAAATGTCCCAAGGAAAAAATAGCACATAGGAAATAAACACCACATTTTATAGCATACAATTTTAATATCAGGAGGAATTTGTAACAGATAAGTGCAGAATTATGATGAATTTTCTCTTTGTTTTTTCAAGGTTTCTAAATATTCTTTACAGAAGAAAATAAGTGAAATGGTAAGGAGATTACAAAATATACACCCACTCCCCAGATTAGCACATAATGGGTGTAGTATCTTTGTCAATATAAATGTGGCACTTACATTAAAGAAAGTTGAAACTGGATATTAATATTCCCTTTAAAGGACTGAATTACAATTTCAAATATGGCTTAAATGAATTTACTTCACAAATTTATTTCTGGATTGCATGGTGTTTATATATTATAAAATAAATTTAACCCAGTTCCCAGATTATTGATAGAGGTCTTATTTTAATATCAAAGAACAAGGAAATAAGAACAACAAAACCTATTATTATCTTTTCTAGGTATTTATGCAAACATGTAGCTATTATTGATTGCCTGAAAAATTAAAATAATACAAAGTTGCATTTGAATATGTCACTTGGGATATGGTACTCATTCTTTATCATTCAACAAGTGATTGTTGTGCCTTCCTCTTCTATAGTATATTAAAAATTAATATTTACATTTTTACAGCATAATATTTTATGGAATATTTACTTTGATATTCTCTCTTCCTATCCCTATTTAATTCAGAAGAATTTTTTTTCCTGTATTTTTGATTGAGCAAAATTCTCCCATATCCACTTAAATCTTCTGAGGGCTTTTCGTGTGGACTTATGCTATTTCAATATTCCTTCTTTGGAGCAGACTGTAAGACAAGTAAAAGTAATTTTTGAGTGAAGTTTATGTATTGTATGTATGAGAAGTAAGAAACGAGAGACCACTTCTTATTAACTACAGAAAAATAAAGTAACTGTTTTGCTTCTTGAAATTGTTTTTGGTGCGTTAGAAAATAAAAGAGCCTTAGATTGCTAAGCTTGATTGGATAAAAGATGTGAAAATTCTGTCGCTGTTCAACTGGAAAGACTAAAGATAATATTGTCAGACTATTTTAAACTATGATTTTAATTAAGAAGCTGAAAAACTAGATTCTGGTTTAGCTTTAAGTACCATGACATTTGTACTGAAAGTCATCTTCAACGCTACAGTGGTTTTACACAAAATATAGTGAAATTGAATAATGTGCCCTCCGACCTGGGAGATAAGGCTACAAGTTAAAGATCAAAAGCGACATAAAATGTGTTTTATTTTATTCCACTTTAAAATTTCATCAGATACTTATAGTCTTAGAAAAAATGAAAACAAGGTTTTAGTCACTTCTGAGTATTTTGTTAATGTGAATGACAACCTCTTAAGAACCTTCTAAAACGATATTTGAGTTATAGTGACATTTTTTTCTGACAATTCAAAGCATTAAATTTTGCATTAAAATAATTTATATACTGATATGTACAATTAATATTTTATGCCCATTCTAAACACATTAAATGTGTTTTAGATAATTGATTTAAGATTTAAAAATAATCTTTTTTTCTAAACATTCTTACATTATTCTTTTTATATTATTCCTATATCATTCAAATGACCTTTATTCAAAGTACTGTATTTGGTAATTAAGTTAACCTTATTTTATGCAAATCATTTTTCTTTTATGGAACTTAATTCTATGGGCAAGACAGGAAATAAAATGGTCATTTGTGTCAAGGCAGGATTTTGGGAAGCAACTGATAAAGTTAAGTGTCCAAAAAGAAATAATTTAAAAAACAGTATTTTCTGGGGCGCCTGGGTGGCACAGCGGTTAAGCGTCTGCCTTCGGCTCAGGGCGTGATCCCGGCGTTCTGGGATCGAGCCCCACATCAGGCTCCTGTGCTATGAGCCTGCTTCTTCCTCTCCCACTCCCCCTGCTTGTGTTCCCTCTCTCGCTGGCTGTCTCTATCTCTGTCAAGTAAATAAATAAAATCTTTAAAAAAAAATTAAAAAAAATAAAAAACAGTATTTTCTTAATACTGTTAATTGTAAAGAAGTTCATGATCTCCTATAGGTGAGCCCTTAATTATTAGTAAATTTCTGTCTTTTGGGAATTCAGTAAGCTGATTTTTGTGTAAAGGTGGTAATATGTCTCTAGATAAATTAACACAATTATGAATTGAAGGATTCACCTAGCTCTAAAAGTACCCTAACCTTCTATTGAGCAAATGATCACATTGATCATTACCAGTAGAAGGAATGCAAAAAAATAAAAAATAAAAATAAACCAAAGAACATCAAATTAACTATTGTGATTTGGTGATTGATGAAAATCTTTCCTATTGTGTTCTCATCATTACTGTATTAGGTGACTATGTTTTGTAATGAGTAGCTGATAGGACTTAATTAACAAATCCAACCATTTCTTAGTTCAGCCATTTCTTAGTTACAGTTTATTTTTTTGTATATCACTTTCTTCTAGAGAAAAGACAGAAGATTTATTTTTCTTTATCAAATTAAAATAAAGTTTGAATATGAAGGTTTCATACGATTTAAAATTACCACATTTTTTCCTTTCATAGTAGAAAGTTTTTAGAATAAAGACTTGTCTGGAAATAATCTTCATAATTATAAAGTTAATTTGTATCTGTACATACAAAGTATTTGTATAACTTTAAGTTGGTTTTTGAAGTATTGTATGTCTTATCTTTATGACTAAAAAAGGTAAAAATATCTTAAGAAAGATGCCATAGGTTTTTTAAAAAGTGAGTTTTATAACCCCATAGATTTATTTCGGGGATATATTGAAGAAATTGAAAGGTAAGTTGCAAAATAGATTTGAAGAATGTNTGAAGTAAAAACAAATCCAACCATTTCTTAGTTCAGCCATTTCTTAGTTACAGTTTATTTTTTTGTATATCACTTTCTTCTAGAGAAAAGACAGAAGATTTATTTTTCTTTATCAAATTAAAATAAAGTTTGAATATGAAGGTTTCATACGATTTAAAATTACCACATTTTTTCCTTTCATAGTAGAAAGTTTTTAGAATAAAGACTTGTCTGGAAATAATCTTCATAATTATAAAGTTAATTTGTATCTGTACATACAAAGTATTTGTATAACTTTAAGTTGGTTTTTGAAGTATTGTATGTCTTATCTTTATGACTAAAAAAGGTAAAAATATCTTAAGAAAGATGCCATAGGTTTTTTAAAAAGTGAGTTTTATAACCCCATAGATTTATTTCGGGGTTATATTGAAGAAATTGAAAGGTAAGTTGCAAAATAGATTTGAAGAATGTATGAAGTTTCTTTTTGAGTTTTTATCTTTTTCTCTAAAATTTACTTTAATGAATTAATTATTTTAAGGGAAATTAATTTTATTCCCAAAGATTTTCAAATTGGTCTCCATATGGAGATAAGAGGAAATGAGCAGCTATACCTTTTATTAGTAAATGTAATTGTAAAAAGTTGTTTGTAAATACTATTTAAAAATTATTCCTATTTTAAATGCCTCAAAGCTTTAATATAATCTTTAGATCACGCACATGTGCACACACATGTGCCTGTACACTTCACTTTTAATTATGCAGATACTGTCTTCTTTTCCTCTAATCTTGTTTTTCATGGATTGTTTGTTAAAATTTAAGTTTGTATTTGGAAAGCAATGAATCCTAACATTTTCTGTGGATAGAGTCTTTGCATTTATTAGCAAAATTTTGTAAAAGAAGAAAATAGCTTGAACCAATTCACAGAGGTAAAAAGAACAAAAACAGTATGTACTTAACTATTTCTTAGTCATCTTAATAAAATTATCTTTACTATGATATAGTATGCAATATTAAAGTTTTAATAACAACGCTATAAAGTTATTTATATTATTATTTAAAATGTTCTTGGGTTTCTCAGGCAAGTGATACCAATCCGTTTTTGTTGTTGCTTCCCAAAGAATGTAAGCTATTTTCTGACATGCAGTTAGTGGCACACTTGACAACTAGCCTCTTCATCTTATTATCAAGACGAAATCAGAGCGGCCAAGTAGGTTCATATATGAACAGTCCCATATGGGCCTGTATGGGCTAATGAGCTATGTGTGCCCATGTAATTTGAAAGTCTTTATAATATCATGGCCATTGAATTGGTTAATGTATTTGAAAATCAGAATTATGTCATGCAAACAAATGAAACTTCATTTTACTTGAATTGACTTTGGCTTTGAACAAAGGATGTTGGAATAAGAGTATATCACAAATTATTCCAATGTGTATAGAGCTCTATGTAGAGAAAACCAATTAAATCACTTTAATCTTTACTACAGTTTTAGTTATCAGGATTATTCATCTTTACAGGCATTGACAGCCTATTATATTTACCATTTTTTAACTGAAAGGTTAAAGAGGCCTATATTAATATGTAGTGGACAGTATTCTCATAAAGGCTACATAAAAATTGATCAAAGCTGAAAAATTGAAAAATTCCTTGACCACAATGCTATGAAACTGGAAGTCAACCACAAGAAAAAAAATTGGAGACCACAAATATATGGAGGTTAAATACCATGGTACTAAATAATGAATGGGTCAACCAGGAAATAAGAAATAAAAAAGTACATGGGAACAGATAAAAATGAAAACACAACAGTCCAAAAGTTTTGGGTGCAGCAAAAGCGGTTCAAATAGGGAAGTGTGTAGCAATATAAGACTACTAAGAAAAATCTCAAACAACTTAACCTTACACCTAAAGGAGCTAGAAAAAGAACAACGACAAAACCTAAAACCAGCAGAATGAAGGAAAAAATAAAGATTAGAAATAAATGATCTAGAAACTAAAAAAAAAAAACGGTAGAACAGATCAATGAAACCAGGAACTTGTTCTATGAAAAAATCAACAAAGTTGATACATCTCTAGCTATATTTATCAGGAGAAAAAGAGTATTCAAATAAAATCACAAACGACAGAGGAGAAATANAAAAGAAAAGTAAAAGGGTAAGAAGTCATCTAGAAAAATAAGAGGAAAACAAACTTCAGAATACTTTCACTCCAATCCTGAATTTATTATTTGTTACTGTAATATTTAATTTTATGTGGCAACTTGACTAGAACAAAAGGTGCCCAGATTAAACATTATTTCTGGGTGTGTCTGTGAGGGTGTTTCCATTAACTGGCTTTATGCTTTTGGGGAATAAAATCCCTCAAAACTATGTTTAAAAATATTTAACCTTTTCCCCTTCCTAAACAATTCAGTCCTAAGTCCATGGGGCAGGATAGGGCAGGGTAGGTGTCCATAGGAAAGGGATGAAGAGGTCATGGTGGCAGCATTCCAGAACAGGGTATCAGGCCTGAATGAGGAAAAGAGGATCCCAGTGAGAAGGAGAGAAATCTACTGTGGAGAGTAAGAAGCTGAGCAAGGTACTACTTGCAGATGACATGATACTATATACAGAAAACCTGAGGGACACGTGACTGGCTCAGTTGGAAGACCATGTGACTCTTGATCTCAGGGTTGTAAGTTCGAGCCCCATGTTGGGTGTAAAGATTACTAAAGAAAAGAAAAAGAAAACCCAAAAGACTCCACCAAAAACTACTAGAACTGACAAATTAATTCAGTAAAGTCTCAGGATACAAAATCAATGTGCAAAACTTGTCATATTTCTATACACCCATAATGAAGCAGCAGAAAGAGAAACTAGAAAACAATTCCATTTACAATTGCACAAAAAATAAGATACCTAGGAAAAAAAAGTAATCAAAAAGGTTGAAAGACCTATATTCTGAAAACTATAAAACACTGATGAATGAAATTGAAGATGACACAAAGAAATGGAAAGACACAGAGAAGTTCTATGCTCCTGGACTGGAAGAACAAATATTGTTAAAATGTCTGTACTATCCAAAGCAATCTACACATTCAGTGCAATCCCTATCAAAATACCAACAGCATTTTTCGCAGAACTAGAACCAACAATTCTAAAACTTGTGTGGAACCACAAAAGACCCTGAATAGCCAAGCAATTTTGAAAAAGAAAAGCAAACTGCTGGAGGCATCACAATTCTGGACTTCAAGTTATATTACAAAGCTGTAGTAATGAAAACAGTATGGTACCAGTATAAAAATAGAAACACAGATCAATGGAACAGAATAGAAAACACAGAAATAAACCCACGACTACATGGTCAATTAATCTTCAACAAAGCAGGAAAGAATATCCAACTGTTGACAGTCTCTTCAACAAATGGTGTTGGGAAAACAGGACCACTTTCTTACACCATACACAAAAATAAACTCAAAATAGATTAAAGACCTAAATGTGAGACCTGAAAGCATAAAAATCCTAGAAGGGAACACAGGCAATAATGTCTCTGACATAAGCTGTGGCAATATTTTTCTAGATATGTCACCCAAAGCAAGGGAAATAAAAGCAAAAATAAACTATTGGGATTACATCAAAATAAAGTTTCTGCACAGCAAAGGAAACAAAACTAAAAGGCAGCTTATGGAATAGGAGAAGATATTTGCAAACGACATACCTAATAAAAGGTTACTTTCCAAAAAATTNGAAGAACTTATAAAACTCAATGCCCCAAAAACAAATAATCCAATTAAAAAATGGGCCAGAAGAGAAGAAAGACATTTCTCCAAAGAAGACATACAGATGGCCGACAGACACATGAAAAGATGCTCAACACCACGGACTATCAAGGAAATGCCAATCAAAACTATAATGAGATATCACCTCACACGTGTTAGAATGGCTAAAATCAAAAACACAAGAAACAACAAGTGTTGGGGAGGATGTGGAAAAAAGAACACTCATGCACTGTTGGTGGGAACGCAAACTGATGCAGCCACTGTGGAAAACAGTATGGAGTTTCCTCAAAGATTAAAAGGAACTGTATGATCCAGAAATCACAGTATTGGGTATTTACCCAAAAAATACAAAAACACTAATTCTAAGAGGTACATGCATCCCTATGTTTATAGCAGCATTATTTACAATAGCCGAGCTATGGAAGCAGCCTGTGTCCATCAATAGGTGGATAAAGAAGATGTGAGATATTCTTTATCTATATGTAAAATATTCCACATACTATGGAATATTATTCAGCTATAAAAAAGAATGAAATCTTGCCTTTTGCAATGACATGGATGAGCTAGAAGTTATAATGTTGAGCATAATAAGTCAGAGAAAGACAAATACTGTATCATCTCACTGATATGTGGAACTTAAGAAAGCAAATGAGCCAAGTTAAAAAGGAGATAAACCAAGAAACATACTTTTAAATATAGAGACCTGATGATTTATCGGGAAGGTGGGTGGGGGGATGAGTGAAATAGTGATGAGGATTTAGGAGTGTGCTTGTCATGATTAGCATCAGATTATGTGTGGAATTGTTGAATCACTATATTGTACACCTAAAACTAATATTAGACTGTACGTTAGCTAACTGGAATTAAAAACTAAAAAAATTCCTTGGATTGAAGCAATGCCTTTAGACTAATTTAAGTGAAATTGTGTTAGGTTTCTACACATCTGCTGAAAGCAAGTATAATTCTCTAGATTGAAGAATTAAGTGGTATTTTAGTGGAATGGAATATGGTTCATTATTTTTCATTGTTTAGTTTTTGAGAATAGTAACTACCCAGGTAGACATAAGATCTTCAGGGTAAGTACAATTGTCAGCTTGTTTGTGTTTGTAACTATTACATGATTAATTCAAAGGACTAAGTTGTGAATTTGAAAAGCCCATAAAAGTATGTGAGAAACTTTCAATTAATCCATTGTGATCATTACTAACAATATTATCACTTTGCTTAAAATCATTAAAATCTTCGAAAAACTTAAGACTGTTGGGGACGCCTGTGTGTCTTAGTCATTAGGCGTCTGCTTTAGGCTTAGGTCAAGATCCCAGCGTCCTGGGATCCAGCCCTGTGTTGGGCACCCTGCTCAGTGGGGAGACTGCTTCTCCCTCTCCAGCTCCCCCTGCTTGTGGTCCCTCTCTCGCTTCTCTCTCTCTGTCAAATAAATAAATTCTTTAAAAAAAGAAAAAGTTAACATTATCATCAAATTTGCCAGGAGAATATAGTTAGGTACAATTTAAATTGTAATGTGTATTCTTTCTTAATATTAAGGCTTTTCTTTTTCTAAATAAAATTAGTTAAAACTATTGAAGGTAATTTTATCACTTAAGGAATAATAATGACAACATATTGTACTTGTTCTGTGGCAAGCATCTGTTCTTTGCGTTTTATGTGTATTAATTCATTTTATCCTCAGAACAACGCTATAAGGGAGATACTTTTAGAACTTTTATTTTAAAGATACAGTGGATAATTTCTGCAAAGTCACACAGCAACTAAATTACAGAGACAGTATTTAAACACAGGCAGATTAATTTTTGACTACTTTGCAATATTTGCCTGTACTTTGGTTTTAAGCAGTAGAAACTGGCTCTGTTTAATTTATGCAAAGGGAAATTTAGTGGAGGCACTGAGAATCAATCTGAGTGAAGAATGGGTTCAAGAATGAGCAAAGACCAGGGTAATTCCAGAGTTTGTGAAGCAGGATGTAGGAACCCAGGAAAGAAGTCTCATCAGTCTGGATAGAGTCACTACTGACATTATTTAGTTTCATAGTCATTTTGTTCAAGTTGCAAATTCTAAAAAGGTAGAAATCAGTTGGTTTATTTTGAGTAATACGCCCTTCACTTGACTAGAGGAGAATAGAGCATGTGAATTTCAATTCTACTAGATTGTAATGAGGAAGAAATACTTTAAGTAAATACTTGAAATTGTGATAATATTGGATAACGGAAACAGATACAGGCCAGGTAAATCTAACAAATTTACATTGTTGCAACTCCACAGGACAACAATTCATTCAGAAAACAATTAGTGCCAGCGAATGGACTCACACTGTTCTTTATCACTGCTCATTACGGATGCTGAAGTGTGTGGCAAAAATGAATGAAAGTTGTGAAACCAATCAGTGATTCTACCAATGCCAAGTCAAGATCAAAACCTTTAAAAAAAGTTACTGATTTTATTAACATAATATTTCTTTTTAAAATTTAAGGTCAAATTTCTAAGTATGACAAAACAAGCTGCTTTAGCCAATAGCAGTGAAGGCCCATATTAAAATATACGTTGGGTCCAGTTTTTACCAATTATGTTTCTCAGCCTAAGTAGACTTTCTGCTATTACTGTATTGCTTCCCTGTCTCTGATAGATATTATCTTCATAATTCAATTTTTTAATGCAATGAGAAGGGGCTATACTCATTAAAATCAGAAAAATTACTTGAGTTTCAATACTACACTCATAATTGTGCCCCCAAATTAGAGGAAATAATTTCTTTCCTAAATTATCAAGTATTGCTTTAATATTCCCGTGATTTTTCTTAGTGCTGGCTTGAACTAATTAACTTTCTATAAATGAAACTAGTTGATTTTTTTTTTAAAGATTTTATTTATTTCTTTGCCAGAGAGAATGAGAGAGCATGAGCAGCAGGCAGAGGGAGAAGCAGGCTCCCCAATGAGCAGGGAGCCTGAAGTGGGACTTGATCCCAGGACGTTGGGATCATTACCAGAGCCAAAGGCAGACACTTAATTGACTGAGCCACCCAGGCGTGCCTGAAGCTAGTTGGTTTTTATTTTTTTATTATTTTTTTTAAAGATTTTTTTTTTAAATTTATTTATGTGACAGAGAGACAGCCAGCGAGAGAGGGAACACAGCAGGGGAGAGGGAGAGGAAGAAGCAGGCTCTCAGCCGAGGAGCCAGATGTGGGACTCGATCCCGGAACGCCGGGATCACTCCCTGAGCCGAAGGCAGACGCTTAACGACTGCGCTACCCAGGCGCCCCTAAAGCTAGTTGGTTTTTAAAAAGAAATTGTAAACAAGGGCAGTAGAAATTTAAAAGACTATTTTGTTACGAGACAAAAAAGGCTTTAATTTTACATAGGTTTAGAAATATCTCCTTAACATTTCCTCCCTATGGTGTATTCAGCGCTTTTTCATGGCCTATTTCATAACAAAATTTATTAAAAACAATTTTTATGTATGTTTAAATATATGTGTGTGTACATGCTGTATATATGTGTGTTATATATTTATAGCATTTTAAATAACTTCAAAATAGGAACAAAAAGTCCAGTTACATCTTCTGGCTAAAGAAGATCATCAGAAGCAACTGAACGAAATTGAGAAATATTATGGCACAATAACAGGTCAATTTGGATTGGTAAAAGAGAATCATGAAAAGTTAGAACAAAATGGTAGGTACTATCTTATTAAACATATATTTAATAGGGAGTGATTAAATGGGCTTGTTTATAATGGATAAATTGAACTTATCTGCTACTGGTAATACTAAATGGCATTTTAGTATTATTTAAATTCAATAATAATTACATACATTGCATTAAGGCTATTTTCCCTGTCCATTTTAGTGATACTTTCCTTAAAATGGGTGTTGAATATAATATTTTTCTAAATGTTTTTCATGTTGTAGTACAGGAAGCAATACAGTTAAACAAAAGACTTTCGGCTTTAAATAAAAAACAAGAATCTGAAATATGCAGTTTAAAAAAGGTAGGATTTATACAGTTTCATAGTATTTGGGTAAAATTATAGTCTAATTTGTTTTATGAAATAGTATTAGAAAAAGTTGGGTAGATATTTTTTGGTATAAAGAAAAAATGTTTGGTATAAAGAAAAAAATGTTTAAATGTTCATAAACTGTGAGTTATGATTCCAGTTCATGTAATGAATGAACTTGTTCTAACCCATTCAAAATATTCTTTGTCACCAGTGGCATGCCTTTTTGTGGTGACATGAATAGCCGTTATTTACTGTATGTCTGTCTCATTAGCACCATTTATTCGTTCATTCTTCATTCATTCAATACTTGAATGACTGTATGTCTCAGGTACTATGTGGCACTGAGGATACAGGTCTGAAGAAAATAAAACATTTTCCTGGTTTTTTGAAGTTTGTAGTCCAGTGGAGGAGTTAGACATAAAATACATAATCACATAGACCAAATGATTTAAAACTTATAAATGATTTAAAGAAAAGGTAAAGGATGTGATGACATTATAATCAATGAATTTATTACATTAGAGGTAAAGGGATAGGGAGGGAAGAGAATAATGTTTCAGGCAATAGAGATGTCCCCATACTGGACCCCAAAAAACAACAAAAAGATAAGTTACTGGAACCCAGAAAGCAAGCATCACACAGAGTAGGTAATACTCTGACAAGGAGAACAGCATGTGCAAAAGCCTTGAGGCAGAAAAGAGTTTTAGTAATCACTTCTCAGACTTTTGGCTAAGATTAAATATAGAAAAGAGTTTAGTATATGTGAGGGACAGGAGAAAGTCTGATATGGCTGGAGCATCATGAGTGAAGGAGTACATTGGACATTCAGATCTAAATTGGCAGAAGGTCATAAACATTTTATTCCTCATGTCACAGTCATTAGCTCAGAAGTAGACAAGTGGCCTTAGTTAGTGGTTATAAATCAGGAAGCATATGACCCCCACTGTGGTTGTCAGTCATTTCTCTACATGAGAAACCAAACAGGAGGAACCTGACGATGTGGATGTCAGATTGGTGTGAAGTAAAGAAACCTATTCTTTGATGAACCCTACCATTCCCCCACCTCTAGACTTTTCAGTTATGTGAGTCAGTGCGTCTCCATTTTTATTTATGTTAGTTTGGTTTGGGCCAGTTTAATTTTCTATTATTTGCAACTAAAAATATCTTCACTGATACAAGGTGAGAGTGGTATGAGAGGAAGAAGTAGGCAAGGCCTTTTTTTTACTTTCTCAGAGAATGACCTTGTTTCCTTTCCCTGCTCCTTTCAAAGCCCCATCTGAAATAATACCACTTTGGACTATCTTCCTGTCCCTGAGAGAATTAAGTACCTGTCCTTACTGACACTCAATAAATGAATAAATGCTTTAAACTAACATTTACTAAGTTCCACTTAAATACTTACAAATAAATTACACTTTATAGTTAATTTATCATTTGTGCAACATACCTTCCATTTGTCCCTCCAGATTCAGATGTATACATCCTTTTCTCCATGTAAGGCTTATCTATATGGATTCCATCAGTGGTCCCACATCTTCCAGCTTCCTGTTGAGTTGGGCCAGTGGGGAGCAGCCTGGACAGGAGACAGGAAGAAAGAAAGAGGGTGAATCAGTATATTTCCCCCTGCCACCCATTCCCTCCCTTTGAGATCACTTCAGGGTGGCCTTGTTCCTCAACATATCACTAGTTTTCTCAAATTGGCCTACCCTGCGTGATGCTCTCTTTTTGGGTTCAGTAACTTACCTTCTTGTTTTTTGGGTCCAGCATGAGGTCCATCCTACCGTTAGCCCCTGGAACTTGCACCATATTTTATGGTTCCTTTATAATGTGCCCACACTTTTGCAAATAAATCATCTTCAAATTATCCTAATTTATGTGTACCATCTATTTCTTGGGGGATCTGATGACACGCTCGGTTAGAGTGTTAATATTAGTGAGGCCAAGTTTCTCAGTTCAGTTTTTATACAAGCTGGTTGGTTCATTCAGTACAGAGAAATTTCTTTTTTACAAGAGTTACACCCCAAACCTCAACAAGTCATTTTTGCAACACATACTGTAGATTTAATAAATAAATGAATACGGATGATATTGTTCAGATACATCATAACTTTTGAGGAAAATTTAAATTTTGGGTCAGTATTTTCATTATAGTTTTAAATGGAGTCTGCTTTTAAAAGGGAAGAAAAAACACTCCAAGCATTTACAACTATATGTATACATTGAATTTCACTATTTTTATTTAAATTAATAAACTTTATATTTTAGAGCATTTTTATCTTCACAGCAAAATTGAGTGGAAAGTATAGAGCGTTCCCATATACTACCTAACCCACACATGTACGGTCTCTCCCACCATCAAAATCCTGTACCAGAGTGATGCATTTGTTACAACTGATGAACCTACATTGACACAGCAGTATCATCCAAATTCCATTGTTTACAGTAGGATTCACTCTTGGTTTTGTACTCAATCTGAGTTTGGGCAAATGTTTAGTGACATGTAACCACCATTATAGTATCATACAAAATAGTTTTACTGCCCTGAAAATCCTCTGTGCTCTACCTTTTCATCTGTCCCTTCCCCCAACTCTTGGAAACCACTACTCTATTTCCAGTTTTGGAACCTTTTCCAAAAGGAAAAGAATCATATAGAATGTAGCCTTTTCAGATCAGCTTTTTTAGTATTATGCATTTAGTTTTGTCTAATGTCTTTTCATGGCTTGGTAGCTTTTTTTAAAGTCCTGAACAATATTCCATTGCCTGGATTTACCACGAACTATCCATTCTATTGAAGGACATTTTGGTTGCTTGCAAGTTTTGGCAGCTATGAATAAAGTTACTATAAATATCTATGCACAAGTTTTTGTGTGCACAGAGTTTTCAACTTTTTTGACTAAATACCGAGGAGCATGATCGTTTGGATTGTATGGTAAGGTATGTTTCGTTTTGTAGAAACTGCCAAACTGTCTTCCAAAGTGGCGGTATCATTTTGTATGCCCACCAGCCATGAAATAAGAGTTCTTGTTGCTCGATATCCTCACCAGCATTTGGGGTTGTCAGTGTTTTGGATTTTGCACATTCGTTAATAGGTGTGAATGGTATCTCTCATTGTTTTGATTTGTATTTCCCTAATGACATCATATGTTGAAAATTTTTTCATATGTTTACTTGTGATCTGTATGTCTTCTTTGTTGAGGTGTCTCTTCAGATCTTTTATCTGTTTTTTAATTGGGTTGTTTGTTTTCTTATTGTTGACTTTTAAGAGTTGTATAATTTGGATAACAGTCCTTTATTGGATATGTCTTTTAAAAATATTTTCTCCCAGTCTGTGATTTGACTTCTCATTCTCTTCATATTGTCTTTTGCAGAGCAGAAGTTTTTAATTTTAATGAAGTACAGCTTATCAATTTTTTTTGTGTGTGGATTGTAACTTTGGCATTGTACCTAAAAAGTCATCGCCTTATGCAGAGTCTGCTAGATTTTCTCCTGTGTTATTTTCTAGTTTTATAGTTTTGTATTTTACATTTAGGTCTGTGATCCATTTGAGTTAATTTTTATGAAGGGTCTAAGGTCTTGGTCTCCCCACCCCCTGTTTTTTTCCATGTGAATGTCCATGTTCCATCACTATTTGTTGAAAAGATTAGTTTTGCTCTTCTGTCAACTATCAGTTGACTGTATTTATGTGGGTCTGTTTCTCGGCTCTCATTTCTATTCCATTGATCTAATTGTCCATTCTTTCACCAATACCACATTGACTTGATTACTTTAGTTTTATAGTAAGTGCTAAAGTTGTGTAGTGTCAGTCCTTCAACTTTGTTCTCCTTTAATATGGAGTTAGGTATTCTGAGCCTTTTGCCTCTCCATAGAATTAGTTTGCCTGATACACACAAAATAACTTGCTGAGATTTTGATTGGGATTGTAATGAGTCTATAGATCAAGTTGGGAAGAACTGACATTTTGAAAATTGTGGGTCTTCATATTCATGAACACTGAATATCTCTCCATTTGTTTAGTTCTTTGATATCTTTCATTAGAGTTTTATAGTTCTTCTCATATAGATCTTACATATAGTTTGTTAGATTTTTTACCTAAGTATTTAGTTTTGGGGGTGTGTGAATATAAACAGTAATACATTTTTATTTTCAAATTATATTCATTCATTGTTAGTGTATAGTAAAGTGTGAGATCATAGAAAATATCTGCCCCCATTTTCTTTTTTTTTATTATATTATGTTAATCACCATACAGCACATCCCCAGATTCCGATGTAAAGTTTGATGCTTCATTAGTTGCGTATAACACCCAGTGCACCATGCAATACGTGCCCTCCTTACTACCCATCACCAGTCTATCCCATTCCCCCACCCCCTCCCCTCTGAAGTCTTCAGTTTGTTTCTCATAGTCCATAGTCTCTCATGTTTCATTCCCCCTTCTGATTACCCCCCTTTTCTTTATCCCTTTCTTCCCCTACCGATCATCCTAGTTCTTATGTTCCATAGATGACAGAAATCATATGATAATTGTCTTTCTCTGCTTGACTTATTTCACTTAGCATTATCTCCTCCAGTGCCGTCCATGTTGCAGCAAATGTTGAGAATTCGTTCTTTCTGATAGCTGAGTAATATTCCATTGTATATATGGACCACAGCTTCTTAATCCAGTCATCTGTTGAAGGGCATCTCGGCTCCTTCCATGATTTGGCTATTGTGGACAATGCAGCTATGAACATTGGGGTGCATATGGCCCTTCTCTTTACTACGTCTGTATCTTTTGCCCCCATTTTCTATCACTTGCAATTCCCTAAGTGGTAAAAGCACTAAGAATATCTCTTGTTCTAGGTATCTGGTCTTTCACCCTGTCCTTGACACTGGGCTCCTAAAACCCTTAGAAATTCTTAAGTGATAAGAGCGCTAGGGGCATCTTTTATTTCAATAATGTGACTCTGGGTGGAATCCTGGATGGCTCCTGCATGGGGATTGGTCACCAGAAAGAGCAAGTCATGATTAGAAGCTTAAAATTTTTAGCCCTGCATCTCCCCTACCTCCCTCTACTCCACAAAGGGGAAAGGGGCTGGAAATGGAGTTAATAATTGATCATGCCTACATGAGGAAGTCTCCATAAAATCCCAATAGTACCATTTCAGAGTTGATACACCCCAACTCCACCAGGACAGAATCCTCTGTGCTCAGGACTCTCCCAGATATTGCCCTTTGTATATCTTCATCTGACTGTCGATCTGTATCCTTTATCATATCTGTTAAAAAACTAGTTAACTTAAGTGTTTCCCAGTGTTCTGTGAGCTGTTCTAGAAAATTAATGGAACCTAAGAGGGGGATCATGGGAACCTCTATTTATAGCCAATCAGTCAGAAACATCTGGACTTGCAATTGGCATCTGAAGTGGGATGGGAGCAGTCTTATGGGACTGAGCCCTTAACCTTTGGGATTTGACCCTGCCTTCAAGTAGATGGTGTCAGAAGTGAGTTAAATTGTAGGACGTTCAGCTGGTGTTGTTGCAGAGAATTGCTTGGTGGGGGAAGGCCTCCACACATTTGGTGTCCAGAAGTGTCAGAAGTGTTCTGTTTAAAGGAGACACACAGGAAAAAAAAACAGGAGGAAGAACTGGATTTTTCCTTATACAAGAGGGAAGAACTGTAGGTTTTTCCAGTACAGAAAGTGATGGACTTTCGTATATTAATGTTATATTTCACAACCTTGTTATAGTCATTTATTAGTTCCAGGAGGTCTCTGTTGATTCTTTTAGTTTTTCTACATAGTCAATCATGTCCTCTGTGAACAAAGACAGTTTTATTTCTTCCTTCCCAAATCTGTATATCTTTTTTTTTTTTTTTAATTTCCTATTCCTGTCTTGTTGCATTAGCTGGGGATTCCAGTATGGTGTTGAAAAGTTTGGTGAGAGGGGACATCCTTCGCTTGTTCCTGATCTTAGGGAAAGTGTGAAGTTTCTCATTAAGTTTGATGTTAGCTGTAGGTTTTCTTTGTAGATGCTCTTTAGCAAGTTGAGGAAGTTCCCCTCTATTCCTAGTTTGCTAAGAATTTTTATCATAAATAGGTGTTGGATTTTGTCAAATGCTTTTTCTGCATTTTTTGATATGATTATGTGATTTTTTTCTTTTGCCTATTGATGTAATGGATTACATTAATTAATTTTTGAATGTTGAACCAGCCTTGCATAACTGGGATAAATCCCAGTTGGTCATGGTGTATAATTATTTTTATACATTGTTACATTCAATTTGCTGTTACTTTGTTGAGGATTTTTATATCTTGTAATGTCTTTGTCTTGTTTTGCTATTAGGATAATGCTGGCCTTATAGAATGAATTCAGAGTATTACCTCTGCATCTGTCTTCTGAAAGAGATTATATAGAATTGGTATCCTTTTTTCTTTTAATAGTTTCATAGAATTGACCAGTGAACCCATTTGGGCATAGTGCTTTCTGTTGTTAGATTATTAGTTACTGATTCAATTTCTTTAATTGATATAGGTCTATTTAGATTGTCTATTTCTTCTTGTGTGAGTTTTGGCATATTGTGTCAAGGAATTGGTCCATTTCATGTAGGCTATCAAACTTGTGGGCTTAGAGTTGTTCATAATATTTTAAAAATTTTCCATTTAATGTCCATAGAATCTATGGTTATATCCACTTTTTCATTTCTGATATTAGTGATTTGTGTCCCTTTTTCTTTTCTTAGCCTGGCTAGAGGCTTATCAATTTTATTGATTGTTTCAAAGAATCAGCTTTTGGTTTCCTTGATTTTCTCCATTGATTTATTGTTTTCATTTTCATTGATTTCTACTCTAATTTTTTTTTATTTCTTTTCTTCTGCTTACTTTGAATTTACTTTGGTCTTCTTTTTCTAATTTCCTAAGTTTGAAGTTTAGATATTTGACTTTAGATTTTCTTTTTAATTAAAGTGTAGTTGACATGTAATGTTACATTAGTTTCAGGTGTACAAAATAGTGATTTGGTAAGTCTATACATTATGTTATGCTTCACCAAACTACAGCTACTATCTGTCACCATACAATGCTACTATGATACCGCTGACCATATTCCCTATGCTGTATCTTTTATCCCTGTGATTTATTTGTTCTGTAACTGGAAGACTGTATCTCCTACTCCCCTTCATCTATTTTCACCATGGCCCCACCCCTCCCCTCTCCTCTGGCAAACATTAGTTTGTTCTCTGTATTATGAGTCTGTTTCTTCTTTTTTTATTTGTTTCTTTTGTGTTTTAGATTCCACATATAAGTGAAATCTTATGGTATTTGTCTTTCTCTGATTTATTTCTCTTAGCATAATATCCTCTAGGTCCATTGTGTTTTTGCACNTTTTTTTTTTTTTTTTTTTTTTTAAAGATTTTATTTATTTATTCATTCAACAGAGATAGAGACAGCCAGCGAGAGAGGGAACACAAGCAGGGGGAGTGGGAGAGGAAGAAGCAGGCTCATAGCGGAAGAGCCTGATGTGGGGCTCGGCCCTGAGCCGAAGGCAGACGCTTAACCGCTGTGCCACCCAGGCGCCCCNGCATAATATCCTCTAGGTCCATTGTGTTTTTGCACATGGCAAGATCTTACCCTTTTTTATGGCTGATTGGTATTTCATTGTGTGTATAGACTACTACTTTCTTATCCATTCACCTATCATTGGACACTTGGGTTGCTTCTATATTTTGGTCTTTTTTCTTTTCTAATATTGTCATTCAGTGCTATACATTTTCCTGTAAGCATTGCTTTCATCGCATCCCACAGATTTTGAAAAGTTATGTTTTCATTTCACTCAAAATATTTTAAAATTTCCCCTTGAGATTTCTTCTTTGACCCATGTGTTATTTAGAAGTGTGCTACTTAATCTCTGAGTATTTTGGTTTCTTCAAGCTACCTTTTATTGATTTCTAGTTTAATTTTTTTGTGGTCTAAGAACAGAACTTGTGTCATTTTTATGCTTTTAAATTTGTTAAGGTGTGTTTTATGGTCCAGAATGTGGTCTATCTTGGTGAATGTTCCATTTGACCTTGAGAAGAATTTGTAATGTGTTTTTGGATGAAGTAGTTTTGAATGAAGTAGTCTATACATGTCAATTATATTCATTTGATTGATGGTGGTAAGTTCAACTTCACCCTTCTGATTTTGTGCCTGCTGGACCTGTCCGTTTCTGATGGAGGGATATTAATGTCTCCAAATATAATAGTAGATTCTCTATTTCTTTTTGCAGTTGTTAGTTAGTTTTTGCCTCCTGTATTTTGGTACTCTCTAGGCATATATACGCATTAAGGCATTCTTATGTCTTGGAGTATTCACTCCTTTATCATTATGTATGCCCCTCTTTGTCCTTGATAACTTTCCTTGCTCTGAAATCTACTCTGGTTGAAATTAATATAGCGATTCCTACTTTATTTTGATTAAAGTTAGCATGGTATATCCTTCTCCATCCCTTTACTTTTAATCAATATGTGTTTTTGTATTTAAAATGGGTTTCTTGTAGACAACATATAATTGTGTCTTGTTTTTGGATCCACTCTGATAATTCATCTTTTAATTGTTGTATTTTAGACTCCTGATATTTGAGGTGATTATTGATATAATCTGGATTAATATGTACCATATTTTTTTGCTGTTTTCTATTTGTTGCCCTCATTTATTCCTCTTTTTTTGTCTTCCACTCTTTTTCTGCTATTTGTGGCTTCAGTTGAGCATTTTATGATTCCATTTTTCTCTCCTTTCTTTAGTGTTTTAATCATACTTTTTAAAAAACTTTTTTAGTCCTACCCGAGTTCACAGTCTATCTGCATTAAACCAAGTTCACTTTCAAATAACATACCACTTCATGGGTAGTGCATGTACCTTATAACAACAAAACAGTCCTGATTCTTCTCTCCTGTCACTTGTATCATAAGCATACATAATCAGATACATCATTGTTATTATTTTGAACAAATGGTTATTTTATCAATTTAGAATAATAGAAATGAAATATTTTATTTACTATCACTTATTCCTTCTCTGATATTCTTCTTTTTATTAGGTACATCAGAGTTTCTGACCTATATCACTTTCCTTTTCTCTGAAAAACTTTTTTTTAACATTTCTTGCAAAGCAGGCCTGCTGAAAACAAATTCATTCAATTTTTGTCTTAAAAAGTCTTTATTTCTCCTTCACTTTTTAAAAAAATATTTTATTTATTTGTCAGAGAGAGAGAGAGAGTGCACAAGCAGGGGGAGTGGCAGGCAGAGGGAGAAGCAGGCTCCCCACTGAGCAAGGAGCGTGATATGGGACTCAATCTCAGGACCCCGGGATCATGACCTGAGCCAAAGGCAGACACTTGACTGACTGAGCCACGTAGGCATCCCTCTCCTTTACTTTTGAAGGATAATTTTAGAGGATACAGAAGTCTAGGTTAGTAGTTTTTTTTCTCAACACTTTATTTCATGTCACTCTCATTGCTTGTATGGTTTCTGAGAAGTCAGATGTAATCCTTTGCTCTTCTGTAGGTAAGGTGTTTTTTCCCCTCTGGCTTCTTTCAGTATTTTTTTTTTTTTTACTATCGATTTTCTGAATTCTGAATATGATATGCCTAGGTATAAATTTTTTGGTCACTTATCCTTCTTGGTGTTCTTTGGGCTTCCTGGATCTGCAGTTTGGTGTCTGACATTACTTAAGGGAAATTCTCAGTCCTTACTGTTTGAAATATTGCTTCTCTTCCTTGTTCTCTTTCTTTTCCATCTGTTATTTCCATTATGCATATGTTACATTTTGTGTAGCTGTCCCACAGTTGGTGGATATTCTGTTTGGCTTTCCTTAGTTTCTTTCTCTTTGTTTTCAGTTTTTGAATTTTTGCCATCATATCAAGTTCACAGATATTCTGCAGTCTTGTCCATACTACTGTTGAGCCCATCAGAGGCATTCTTCATTTCCGTTGCAGTGGCTTTGATCTAAAGCGTTTCTTTTTGATTCTTTCTTAAAATTTCCATCACTCTACTTACATTATCCATTTGTTCTCCTGTGTTTTGTCTACTTTTTCTATTAATGCATTTAGCATATTAGGTTTTTTTTTAATTCCAGATTTGATAATTCTAATATTTCTGCCGTATCTGACATGGGTTCTGATGCTTGTTCCATCTCTTCAAATTGTGTTTCTTGCCTTTTAGTATGCCTTGTAATTTTTTGTTGAAAGATGGACGTGACATACATATGAAAGGACCTGTAATAAATAGCCTTTAGTAATGTAATGGTGAGGTTCAGTCGGAATGGGTGTGTGAAGTGTTCTGTGATTAGGTCTCAGTCTTTTGGTGAGCCTGTGTCACTGGACTGTGAACTTCACAGTACTGCTCTGTTTTTTCCCTCTCTTTGGTGGTACAGCATGGTTGGAGGGGGCTAGATTTCGGTATTACCCTTTCCCCAAGTGGTTTAGGCTCAGGTCCAATAATTTCTCCCTACGTCAGGCCTTGTTAAGAAGAACAGAATGCCCTGGCATATTTCAAAATGGTTCCTTTTCCTCTTTTCCTCCTGGAAGCAGAAGGGAATTTTTTTCTGATACTGTCAGAGGACTTGGAAGTGAAATTCACAAAAGGAGGGGGGGGAAGGTTCCCTCATGACTGTGTCCCCTGATTTTTTTTTTTAAACTCCCAGAGTTTTCTACATTGAGCCTCTAGCAATTAGTCAACCACAATTCAGGCTTTCTTGCACTGGCACTATTTCCTGCAGAGGTTTCTGTTTGTGGGTTTCTGCTCTGGTAATTTATAATTCTTTATATTCACCAGTCTATCTCTCCAATTATTGAGGTAGCTGGTTGCCTTATGACCTCATTTCTCTGACAGATCTAAGAGGAGTTGTTGATTTTCAGTTTGTTCAGCTTTTACTTGTTGGCAGGACAAAGTGCTGTCAGGACAAAGTTTAAGCTCCTTACTTGCTAGACTGGAAATAAGTCCCCCTGGTTTTATATTTATCTATAATTTTACTGAAATTAAAGCTTTATGAAGAATCTAGAGTAACGGATTTAAGTTTTGGACAGGAGTGTTTTGTGCTGTGAGATAAATAACATATACTTTTATGCATAATTCAAGAAATCAGGAAATTTTACTACATTCTGTTTTAGCATTATTTCAAGGAAAGTGGGATTACTTAGGGTAAAGATTGAAGTGACTTCTAAATGCTAAGCCAGAGTCCAAAGGCCATTAATATTTGTAACACTATTCTATCTATTTCTTTGGTCTTATAACTGCCAATAAATTGGTTTTATATTCTGAAGGATCAGAAAGGAAGAGCATAGGAGTAGCTCAGTATAAAACGGAATGGGTGGTAATAAGCATATGTTCCTATCCCTTAAAAGTCTTAAGTCTGCCTAGCAAACTAGACAGTTTTTACGTAGAAAATATTTATTTTTCAGTCACATCCTAGAATATTACAAATGTTTTTTTAATATAAAGAGAAAAGCTGTAATTTAAAAATTTGCCTGTTGTCTCAAATTAGAGGATTGTGAAAAGAACCATTCATTTTTATCAATGTAAACTTCAAATGCAAATATAAATAACTAAATACTGAGACTGAATAGTTGTGAATAAGCACATATTCAGTGAATAAGCACATTCATTTATTTTTTTAATATTTAATCCATGAGTTTAACTGATTAATCATATTTAGTGGTTATATTAAAATTTTCATATGCTTTTTAGTTGTTTTTGCATTATTATGAAAGGATTATACCTCCTAAATTTCTGTACTAAGTTATGTAGTTTTTTTTCATTAAGTTAGGACAAATGTTTCATTATAATATTATATTTCTAATAACGTCTAGTTTAAGACTGACCTGTAGATGGAGAACGATGCTCACGTAAATCCATGGAGAGACCCCATTAGCAGATTAGGATAAAAAGAATGTCTCTTTCTTTGCACAAGTACAATAGTGTTGCTCAGGAGCACACTTACCCCTTTTTCCTCAGGTCTTGGAGCCCTGCCAGGGCTAATTAAATGTACTGATATGTCATGCAGTGGTGGCCTGTCTCTCTAGAGAGCATTATAGTCAGTGACTATGCTACCAAATAGTTCTTGGAAGAGAGAGTGTATGAAAGGGTAAAGTGAGAGAATTTTATTACCTTGAGATTTCCAAGTCCAAGTAGCTAAACAAGTGAAAATTTTAAAATATATTTTAACAGCCATTTTTAATACTTCAGACATTCTAGATATAAGTATTTTGTATTTTGTATGTAGTCTTAATTTTCAACTTTAAGAAAGCTTTTTCATTTTTTATTGTCTTTTTTAGAAGCTAATCCAGTCTAGTAACATTGGTTATATCACTCATTTAAAACTTTTAATCATTAATTTTCCCAAAGATAATTTTTATTTTCTTTTATTCTGTTTTATGATTTTGTTCAGAACAGTTAAGCTATTGGTTTGTGATAAGATGGATTTTTTTTTTTTTTTGGAGCGAAGTTAAACAGACCAAACTTAGTTGTTAGATTAAACTAGATATTACAGTTCCGAATGCTGGGTTCAGCATTATGGCAATCATGAAGAATTCCTGATACTATCTGTGAACAGCATTCATAACCTCTGCTATTTGTCTGAGTAAACGTCAGAGCACTCAAGGAGATAGTGATATTTAACAGACTACCCTGTACCAGAAAAGGGAGGGGTAAAGGAAAAAAGAACACGATATTTATGACTCTAGGAACTATAAGTTGTAATTTAATGAGATCAAAGCATGTGCTGTTTACTTGCTGCACTAACAGCTTTGAATAAAATGGTTAGAAAACAGACAATGTACTAAAAGTTCAGGATATTTAAAAGCTATAAGGGCTATAAAATCAAAAGCATATTTTCAGTGGAAAATCGTTTCGTGGAGGTCTCTGATTTTAATTTATTATGCTCTTAAGATTAAGTAATTAATATGTAAGAGAAAAAGACAGACATAGAAATGATTAGTTTTTACTTTTGTCAGCCATATCCTGAGTTTTCACTCTTACTGTCCCCTTTCCCACTTCCTTGTTGTTTCATAACAATTTTTGTAATAGAAATTGATGCATTTTAGAGTATCTCCTAGAAAACTTAGCTGATTACAACAGCTCCATGTTTTCAGTTGTCGAAAAGTGTAGAAAGTCATAGAAGTTTGTTGCACTTTGTAACCTTGACATAAAAAATAACTTTTAGAAAAATGAATCCGCTTTTATTAATTCAGAGAATTATAAGCCCCTTGTTATAAATAGAAGTTTCAGCAACATATACTTCAGTTTAATTGTACTGTTATCAATAGAACATTTCATCTTATGATTGAACCTAGAGTAGATCACTAGTATAAAATTAGTATAAAAGGCATCTAATAATTTCTAAGTTGTTTGAATGTTTATTTCTTACAAGTGTATATTGCTTTAGGAAAACCCAATATAAAAAAATTAAAAGTTCAAAGTTACAAGTTTTATAACTACCATTTTAGTACACAAAAAAGCAGCTTGAAAGGAAGTTTTTGGAAACACCATTGTGTAAAGAAAGATGTACATTATTTTAAGCCCAGTATTATTGGTGGCTTTTTTAAAAAGTAGAATCAGTTGAGTACAAAAGATTTGCTTTTAATACTCAGATGATATTTGACTAAATACTGAGTAACAGTATAAAAATTAGCCAAACATCCTATAAATCTGAGTTGAGATTAAAACTTTGAGGTCCTCTAACAGACATTTTTTCCTTTGAATTACTCTCCTAAATTTTTAAGAAGTTAAAGTAATTGCTGAAATTACTGATTTTTATATATATATATATCNATATATATATACTTCAATAGCCATAGTCAATTTGACTACCATCCCATGTTTTTAAATGTTTCTCCAGGGTGGAAATAATAAGGTCAATGCATTCTTTTGTTCAATAAGTTTGTTAAGTCAAAGACTCTCTAGTTCTAGAGTAATGTTTTAGTATACTGTCTTATTTCTGTAATTGTTGTTTTCTAGCATATTCTTGGATCTGTACTTATAATGAAGAATTAACCTATTTTAAATTCACAAATTTAGGGCTGTTGATTATAACAGTTGAGGTTATTTTCTAGCCAAAAAAATACTGTTCTTTTAAAGTTAACATAATGCTAGTGACTCACCACTTACTAAGCCTCATTTTTCCGTTATTGTACTGGTCTGTTCACATTTAAACCAGGAGCATCTGTCTATATAACATGGTGATCTGTAGGGCTGTGGCTGTTACCATTGAATGGAGTGAAACCAGCTGGTTCAATCAGTGACTAAACCCTCAGCACTATACTTAAACCTACCACTTTCTATTCAGTCTTACAAATTGACTGTGAACTATTGTGTCATTAATAATACTCTGGCCGACATCGACTGCTCTCACCAAGTATTTTTATTGCCATTTTTTTTATCCTGAATAAATCAACCTTTGCTTTCATCAAATCTTATTTTAGGTAAAGATAAGTTACATTTGTTTTCATAATCATGTTAATCACTTTTCTTTTTATAGGCATTATAATGTTCCTTTAAATTCCTTGAATATATTAAGCTGCTATGGGATAAGTATAAAACATGGCACCTTTCCTTGAGGAGCTCATGGTCTACAAGAAAATTCTTATTATTTTTAGCTATGAAAGAATGAATCTTAATTCTTTAAATAAATAAAAGGATATTTAATTATATCATTATTAAGACTTTAGACTATTTTGAAAGTAGAAAAAATATTCCTAGAATTCCCTTGGATTCACCTTAGTAGTAATAATAGGTAACAGTGCCTGACACATTGTAGATGCTCAGCAAATACTTGCTGTGTGGAGTATTACACACCACACTGTTTTTAAAAAGTCAAATCTCTGGGGCACCTGGGTGGTTCAGCATTAAGCATCTGCCTTCGGCTCAGGTCATGATCCCAGGGTCCTGGGATCGAGCCCTGCATCGGACTCCCTGCTNCATTAAGCGTCTGCCTTCGGCTCAGGTCATGATCCCAGGGTCCTGGGATCGAGCCCTGCATCGGACTCCCTGCTCAGCGGGAAGCCTGCTTCTCCCTCTCACACTCCCCTTGTGTGAGACTCATTGTCTCACACTGTCAAATAAATAAATAAAATCTTTAAACAAATTAAATTTCTAATTTACAGATGAGGACCTTGAGACAGAAGGAAGTTAAATAAGTTACCTAAAGTTACATAACAAGGAAATAAAATCAGGACTGGAACCTAGACAAATTTGACTCTAGAACCTACAATCTTAACCATTCTAATAGTGATAGCAGCATAAGCAATTTATATCCACATAAGCTGCTTCTCTTTCTTATCCCCATTAGAAAGCATATATTTATTAAAAAGGGAAATTGTTAACTATTCATACTCCTGAAATACCAACTCTTTATATGCCTTGACTCTAAAGATCTATAGACAACAATGTCCCTACCTTGAAACTTTATCATGAAACACTGCTTCTTTGGGGCTCTTTCATTCGGCCCTCTTCTTTCTCCAGCCAGAGCATCCTTTTCTACCATCTGTACCATTATATTCTCAAATCTGTTGTCTCTACCTCTAGTCCTTCAGTCCCCAGTAATTCACCCAGTCCTTTAGTCTTTTCCTGCCTACACATAATTCCCTGCATAATATTTCTGATTTATTCTGTTTATCTTAACTCATCACTTTACCTTTGTCTTTAAAACTAAACCTTTCAACTATGGTCATCTCAAAAGAGGTGCTTGACCCAAACCTATATGGGTATTGCTTTTCTCTTTTCCCCCTTTTGTTTTCTTGTTTTTAATATGAGTAGAATAATCCCTGCCTTTCTTGTTTTATATATGTGTAATAAATATATTTTATTTATTAAGTAAAGCACTTCAGAAAGTGAAAAATGCCATAGACATTTATGGCATTATTTTTACTTGCAAGTAAAATTAAGTTAAGATTAGGATTAAGGCAGTTTTATTAGATTCAGCTTTTCTGCCCCACAGACTGTAGGGGGTTTATATGTATAGTCTTTCAAGACAACTGAAACACAGACTCATTTGCCTTTAAATTACTTTATCAGATTGGAAAGTCTGAAATTCCTTCTGACTCATCAACTGCTCTTTCTCTCTTCATGCTTGAACTATTTTCTATTTTTAAGCATCTGTTTCTCTCCAAACTGTCTTCTTCAGATCATCTCTAAATTTCATAGAATCATAGAGATTGTCTAATCTTGTTTTTTGTCTTTCTTTGAGCTGCAGAACCCTCAGTTCAAGATGTGGAAGCTCAATATTAAAACGAATAAGGTAGAGCTGCTTTTGCTTGAAAGGAGGCTTGGAGGAGCACTGGCGCTATACCTAGGGGCTCTTTCTTCTCTATTAGCATCTATGAATGGTCTCCATGGAAATTCTAGGACTTCTCAGAGCACAATTTAAAAACCAGTAACTGGATCCAACCTCTTCTTTTTTTATAAAGGGAACCAAAACCTAAAGAGAGTAGATGAGGGGTGCCTGGGTGGCTCACTTGGTTAAGTGACTCTTAGTTTCAGCTCAGGTCTGATCTTTCCATCATGGGATCAAGCCCCATGTTGGGCTCTGGGGTCAGTGCAGAGTCTGCTTCAGATTCTTTTTCCCTCTCACTCTGCCTCTCCTCACTTGCTTGCTCTCAAATAAATAAATAAATAAATAAAATCTAAAAAAAAAAAAAGAGTGGGTGAATTACTGTCAATCAACTTGTAAAAAAATATTTTCCATTTATCTTCTATTATACTATATAATATTTGTAGTCCGTAATATTCTAAACAGCCTGTGTATTGTACAATGTTAGCTGAAATTTTTCTTGTAGTGGCTATTGTGATAATTCCCCCAATATTCAGTCCACCTTATATGATCAGTGTATCTCTAAGACAGTTAATGTAATCTCCATTTGGGACGCCTGGGTGGCTCAGTTGTTAAGCGTCTGCCTTTGGCTCAGGTCAAGATCCCAGCGTCCTGGAATCTGAGCCCCGGCATTGGGCTCCCTGCTCAGCAGGAAGCCTGCTTCTTCTTCTTTCACTCCCCCTGCATGTGTTCCCTCTCTCACTGTCTCTGTCAAATAAATAAATAAAATCTTTAAAATACATATATATAATCTCCATTTTTCATGCCAGTATTTGGTTCAGGAATGAGCATGTGATCTGGTTCTGGACAGTAGGAGGTGGATCAAAGAAAAATTTTCTTATCTTTGGAAGAGTTCCAGGANAGTTCTAGGAAGAGACAGTTGCTATGCAGTACCTAAATTGGCCTCTTGTTATAGTCCCAACAATGGAAGAAAGAGAATGGTCCCAAGACTGGAAAGTGAAGAAATGAAAATATCCTAGCCTTTGGTAATACCCAGTCTTTGTTAAATAACCTAATCATTGAGTGCCTGAATCAACCAACACAAGAACCTGCCCAACTTTTTTTTTTTAAGTTTTTAATTCCAGTATAGTTAATATACAGTGTTATATTAGTTTCAGGTGTACAATACAGTGATTCAATAATTCTCTACATTACTCTGTGCTCATCATGATAAGTGTAATCTTAATCTCTTTCATCTATTTCACCCATCCCCCCCACCCAACTCCCTTCTGGTAACCATCAGTTACCTTGGTTTTTTTCTATTTCTCTCTCTCTCTTTCTCTCTCTCTCTTTTTTTTTTTGCCTTTGTTTGTTTTTTAAATTTCACATGAGTGAGATCATATGGTATTTGTCTTTCTGTGATTTGTTTTGCTTCGCATTATATCCTCTAGCTGCATCCATATCATTGCAAATGGCAAGTTTTCATTCTTTTTTATGGCTGAATATCCCATTGTGTGTACACACACACACACTACATCTCCCTTATCCATTCATCTATCATTGGCCATTTGGACTGCTTCCATATCTTGACTATTGTAAATAATGCTGCTATAAACATAGGTGTGCATGTATCCATTTCCCTTGAATTGGTGTTTTTGTATTTTTGGGGTAAATACCCAGTAATTCAATTACTGGATCATAGAATAGTTCTCTTTTTAACTTTCGAGGTACCTCCATACTGTTTTCCACCATGGCTGCTCCAGTTTGCATTCCCACCAATAGTGCACAAATATTCCATTTTCTTTACATCCTTGTCAACACTTTGCTGTTTCCTGAGTTTTTTATTTTAGCCATTCTAACAGGTGTGAGGTAACAGCAGATCATTATAGTTTTGATTGGCATTTCCCTGACNTTACATCCTTGTCAACACTTTGCTGTTTCCTGAGTTTTTTATTTTAGCCATTCTAACAGGTGTGAGGTAACAACAGATCATTATAGTTTTGATTGGCATTTCCCTGACAGTGATGTTGAGCATCTTTTCATGTGTCTGTTGGCCATCTGTATGTCATCTTTGGAGAAATGTCTGTTCATGTCTTTGCCATTTTTAATTGGATTATATGTTTTGGGGGTGTTGAGTTTTATAAGTTCTTTATATATTTTGGATACTAACCCTTTATTGTATATGTAATTTGCAAAAATCTCCCATTCCATAGGTTATCTTATAGTTTTGTTGATTGTTTCCTTTGCCCTGCAGACGGTTTTTATTTTGATGTAGATCCAATAGTTTATTTTTGCTTTTATCTCCCTTTCCTTGGGAGACAAATCTAGAAAAATGTTGCTACAGCTGGTGTCAGAGATATTACTGCCTGTGGTCTCTTCTAGGATTTTTATATTTTCAGGCCTCACATTTAGGTCTTTAATCCATTTTGAGTTTATTTTTGTGTATGGTGTAAGAAAGTGGTCCAGTTTCATTGTTTTGCATGCAGCTCTACAGATTTCCCAACACCGTTTGTTGAAGAGACTATCCTTTTCCCATTATATATTCCTTCTTGCTTTGTCAAAGATTAATTGACCATGTAATTGTGGGTTTATTTCTAGGTTTCCTATTCTGTTCCCTTGATCTGTATCTATTTTTATACCAGTGGCATATTGTTTTGATTACACAGCATTGTAATATAACTTGAAATCTGAAATTGTGACACTTCCAGTTTTGTTTATCTTTTTCAAGATTGCTTTGGTTATTCAGTGTCTTTGAGGCTCCTTATAAATTTTAGAATTGTTCTCGTTCTGTGAAAAATGCTCTTGGTATTTTGATAAGGATTGCATTAAATCTGTAGAGTGCTTTGGGTAGTATAGACAGTTTAGCAATACTTGTTCTTCCTATCCATGAGCATGTGATGTCTTTGCATTTCTTTGTGTCCTCTCCAGTTTCTTTCATCAATGTTTTATAGTTTTCAGAGTATATGTCTTTCATCTTTTTGGTTATTTTTATTCCTAGATTTTTTTTTTGTATAATAGTAAATGGAATTGTTTTCTTAATTTCACTTTTTGTTGCTTCATTGTCAGTGTATGGAAATGCAACAGATTTCCATACATTGATTTTGTGTCCTGTGACTTTCTGAATTCATTTATCAGTTCTAGTGGTTTTTTGGTAAGGTCTTTCAGGTTTCCTATTTATAGTATCATGTCATCTGCAAATAGTGAAAGTTTTATTTCTTCCCTACCAATTTGGATGCCTTTTATTTCTTTTTGTTGTCTGACTGCTGGAGCTAGGTCTTCTAGTACTATGTTGAATAAAAGTGGAGAACCTACCCAACTTTGGACTTCATGTTATGTGGAAGAATAAATGTCATTATTTGTATGGTTTTCTGATACTTGTAACCAAAGCATCCTGATACTGCCCCTTTGTGTTTTTAATTACAGAATATTGTGTTTTGTACGAAATAATAGATGTTTAAAATATAAAATGTGTTCATTTTATAACATCTGTATGATAGCTCACTTTTTAAGGGTCTTTTGGTTCAAATTTCTTTGGCTCCCTGATTATCCTTTTTCATCCATTCATCCAAAGCTCTATCCTAAGGTCTCTTTCAGTGAGCTCTCATATTCTGTGATTCAGTCATTCACTTCATGTGGATGACTTTATATTTCCGGCCTCACATTTCCCTTAATCTCAGTTCTATATTTTCAACTGCCTGCAGGTCATCTCCTTTTACGACTTACTGTAATTTCAGGGTCAGCAAGGCACACATTGGATTAATTATTCATTCTCCATATCCCTCCTTTCTCCCTCCACATCCCCCCAAATTCATGCAACTCTCCTTCCAAAGAAGTCCTCTTGCTTGCTATGAAGATGAACCATTGCTGGGACGTTGAAACTTCATTTGAGGGAATTCATCACATGTAGCCTTGTATAATTTGAAAAAATATGAACGAAGGACTTTTTAAATTTTAAATAACAACCTATGGCTCAGGTATAGTAATTTGTGCTTTTTTGGCTTTCTTAACAGTCAGTCTGAGAACATTGTTCATCTCTTGTTTCTTATTGTTTTAATATATTTTCATCTATTTTATCAGTGAGGCAGATTTCCCATTTCCTTTCCATTGTCATGCTTTCTCTTTCACATTTCGTGGTTTTTCTTTTCATTTCTTTTAGCATCACCTAGACACTCTGGAATAATCTTTTTTCTTCATTCCCTTTGTCTGCTCAGTTATAACTTCCTTTAGAATATCTCATATTTGCCATTCTTTGTTTCTTAATAGTATTGACATTTATCATCTCATGCCTGTGTTAATAAAATAGCCCCTTAGCCAGTGTTCTTTTATCTGGGTTTTATTCATTCATTTTTTTTTAAAAGATTTTCTTTATTTATTTGAGAGAGAGAGAGAGTGAGCAAGAGAGAGCACGCATGAGCATGAGCAGGGAGAGAGGGAAAAGCAGTCTCCCCGCTGAGCAGGGAGCCTGACATGGGGCTCGATCCCAGGACCCTGGGATCATGACTCAAGCTGAAGGCAGATGCTTAACTGACCAAAGCACCTGGGCTCCCTTGGTTTTTATTCATTCTTGTTGCCAAACTAACTTTACTAGGTCATTAGTTCGATACATTGCTTATGTGTGCCTGACATACTAGATACTTAGTATGTATAGAAGGAATGGTAGATGGAATAGTTCTCTTTTGCCTACCCAATCAAGTCGCAATTTCTTTCCCAGCTTTATTGAAATATAATTGATGTATAACATTGTGTAAGTTTAGGTGTACAACATATAGATTTAGTCCCATACTTCTTTAACTGTGTTTTCACAGCGTCCATGGTCTGGCCCCATTCTATATCTTCAGCATCATTTCCTGCTGCTTCTTAAGCATCTTCTGTTCTACTTAATGCAACATCTTTGTTGCAGCTGTCATAATTCTTCATTATTCCTTCCTTTTTGTCTTTGCTTTCCTCCATATCCCCTTCCCACACTTAAAATCCCTTCTCTCAGTTTACTTGTGTTAAATAGGATTGAGTCAGGAAACAGGTGGCGCATTGGAATGGGTAAAAGAGAAAAGTTTGATGAAGAAGCTATTTACAAAGTTATGGTAAGTTTTCAGAGTTCAGGGAAACCAGGAGGAGTACTAAAGCACCACCCCAAGAGTGGGGAAATGATTATACCACATAAACCTGAGGGGGCAAGGGAAAGAAGCAGATACTGGGAACCTGGAGAAAGCTGTAGGTACAGCTGTAGAAGAAGGGGAATTCAGAAGCTGTGACCTTTGGTAGAGAGTTGTTGTCATTTTGTGGCCATGTAGGGAGGAAACAGGGAAATACCTCAATCTCTTTGTCTTCCCAGCATACTGATTTGCTGGTGCCTTCCAGAGATTGAACCCAACCAGGAGCCAGAGGGCAAGAAAAACTGTTTGCTATATCCACAGATATCAGCACACAGGGGGCAGAGCAGTATGAAGAAAAGGTGGAGAGTGAGGACAGACAAATGGAGTATATCCAGTAAACTACTCACTCTTCAAGGCCTACCTACTTTGTTCAGACTTCTTTCATTACTCAGTTCATGATGATTGTTCTCTTTGTACCGGCTATTAATTTGTCTGCCTGCTTTTCTAAGTGTCAAGTCCTATCTCTTGACCCACGTGCGGTTACTTTAGCAGTCCTCTTATGCAATGTACATATCTGAAAGGGACATGTGAACCAAAACTGTTCATCCTTTCTCCTGGATTTTGAACTAGGTATTGAGTTATAATTGGGTGAGTTTTTAATGTGGCACCTGAAGCTATAACATGTAGAACTCTGGACATGTTGACAGCCCTATTTTCTGCTGCTCCTTTTTCAGCTTCCTGAATATTACACTATTGATTTTCCACCTACCTTAGCTGACCATACTTCTCAGCCTTCTATATGAGCTTTTAATGTAATCCATAAGTGTTGGAGTTCTTTAGGACTCAGGCATTTGCCATTTTCTTTCTTCTAACTAATAACTCTAAGTGATTGCCCCTGTTTCCATAGCTTTATATACTATTATATACTGTATATATGTATCTCCTATACACTGATACTTGAGAAATAAATGTTTACTTTAGAAAAAAAGGGAAGATACTAATCAGTACAATGAAGAAAATAACAATTTCCTGTAATCTCACCACCCTAATGAATTAACTTTTTTTCTACAACAGAGTTGTTTGTTATTATTATTTATTCATTTCTTACATACAGTCTTTTAAAAAGTAAAGTATATTAGGATTCTTAACTCCAAGATGATTTTTGTCAGCAAAGGGATTTGGATGTTGGTCATCTCAGACTTGGAAAATGGTCAGAAACAAGGGAAGCTATGCAGTATCCAAGACCATACCATAAAGCCAACTTCCAGTCCTGGGTGTTGTACAGTGTAGGTTGTACTGTCACTGTTGACTGTGGTGGATGTTGCTCCTGCTTCAGTGGTACCGTTGTTGTCCATGGAAGCGTGGCGTTACTAGCATTGGCCCTCAAGCCTACCCGCAGAAGGATTCGCAACAGTTCTTGTTCTTTGTGATACTACTTCCTGATCCAATATCCAGGACAGGTGCATCTGATTAGCCGCATCTGGCCTCATGCTTATAAAGCTAGTATCTGGCATTTCTGGGTCCTCTAGTGGACAGTGGATTCTTATAATGTAGAATTCCTCCAAAATTCAAAGGGAGTTCAGATACTGTGTAGTTAAGAATGTGAAAATCAGATTCTTGAGTATTTAATATAGTCAGTATACACAGAACAGCAGAATAATAAATTACACACCAATTCAGAAGTTGGTATTTCAGAATTATAATGTGTTTGGGTGATATCTTTTAAGTTCAGTGGACATGTAGCTTTACAACGAAGACTTCTTTTATATCTTCCTTAATTCTAATAATCTGTAATGATGCTAGAGTTATTTTTCTGAATTACAAATCTTATGTCTTTTTCCTACTCAAAATCCTCCAGTTATTGATTCCTCATTGCCTATAGGATAAAATTAAAGCTCTTTTTAGTTTGGCCTACAAATGCCTTTCAGTATTTGAATCCTGTCAGATTTTTAGCCACAACCATGAATACTCTACTCTTTCTCCTCCTCCATAACATATTAGCTCCAACCATATCCTAATCTCTTTCTCTGAAAAGTGCCATACTCTTTCATGTTTGTATATGTTTGTGCATGTACAACCTTTTTGTCTGGAATGTCTACTTTTTTGTCCTCTTTGCAAATTTTTCTTTAAAGACCCAATTCAGAAACCACTCTTCCTAATAATGCCTTCTTGATGCCCTCAACCAATATCTTTCTTTATGCTTCTGTACAGTTCTGTCATATATCACTCATCATATTAGATTATGATTATTTCTCACACATATTTTTTTACTAGATGCTAATGAACTTGGAAATTGATAATCTTTTATTANGTCTACTTTTTTGTCCTCTTTGCAAATTTTTCTTTAAAGACCCAATTCAGAAACCACTCTTCCTAATAATGCCTTCTTGATGCCCTCAACCAATATCTTTTTTTATGCTTCTGTACAGTTCTGTCATATATCACTCATCATATTAGATTATGATGATTTCTCACACATATTTTTTTACTAGATGCTAATGAACTTGGAAATTGATAATCTTTTATTATTTTTTTTATCTCAGAAGATTTTTGTTAAATAAGTAATAAATGAAAACACCCTGCTTCTGGCTGTTTAGTTCATTTGGTTAGTATTATGCACTTTTTAAAGGGAAAAAAATCATGAATTCTATCCCTGTAGCATTCCCACCTTGGCTAATTATCTTGCAAGGGAACTAGGGGAAATAGACCTTGGTGGACCAGTGGTATTATCTTGATATGTGAAATGCAGTAAATTATAATGATAGGTTTAAAATGGACTTTAAAGCTGTCAGAAAAGTACCTTTCTTTGATGAACTGTTTATACTGAACTTACTGTTTATATTTCTTATGTTTAGGAACTAAAAAAAGTTACCTCAGACTTGATAAAGTCCAAGGTCACATGTCAACATAAGATGGGAGAAGAAAACATCCATTTAACAATTAAAGAACAAAAATTTCAAGAACTTCAAGAAAGACTTAACATGGTATTTAATTAAATGTATTCATGTTTATATAATTGTTTTTGTAAAATGAGAATTTCAGAATTATAATATAAAAATGTTCCTTTATAAAGTTAATATACATAGTTAAAAAAAGGTATTGCCAATTATTTTTCATTATTAGGTAATTTTTGCCATTATCAGCAAGAATTTAAGACAATACAATTTGTCTATAACCATTTTATTTCCACTTTAATATAATATAGGTAATCTTATGGTACAATGGTGTCTCCAGAAAAGCTTTTGGAGATGAGGAATTTTGTGATTTTTGAATGTGAGTATTTAAAATTTGTACAGCAGCCTGTGCTGGGTATCTCGTACCACCTCTATTTCACTAGGAGCCACTGCTTCACCAGCAAACAAACGTTGGTACTCTCAGGCAGGAAGGGGCCATGACTCTCCTAAACATATTGAGCACTGAATTAAATATAGAATTTGCTAAATTTTATATCATAACTTTAAAATCACTCAATTTTTTAAAGGAGTTGGAATTAAATAAGAAGATTAATGAAGAGATCGCACATGTTCAAGAAGAAAAAAAGGCAAGCAATCATAAGACATTTTGGGAGCCAGTAAATATTTTTAAAACTGGGTATAATGTGGGAAATAAAAAATTAAATTAACAAATGGAATCATGTCTAGGTCAATTCCTGGCACATAGTAAGCACTCAGGGTCTGTTGAATGGATACATGTGTACCTTTTTAACCGGGCCTGACATTTCCTCCATTAAAAAATAAATCCAAGGGTACAAACTTCTGGTATAAGATGAGTATGTTCTGGGAGTTAATGTACAGCATGATGGTTTTAACTAGCAAAACTGTGTTATATATTTGAAAGTTAAGAGTAGATCATAAATGTTCTCACCACACACACAAAAATGGTAATTATGTGAAGTGATAGAAATGTTAATTAATCTTATTAGGGTAATCATTTAGCACTATATATGTGTATCAAATCATCACGTTGTGTAACTTGAATTTACAGAATGTTATTTGTCAATTGTATCTTAATAAAGTTGGAAAAGTATTACATTAAAATATTTAATGAATAAATAAAAAGAATAAAAATAAATCAGTTTTTTTCCTTGATAGTTTAGACCATTGGTACCCTAGCAGATAATTATTGAAAGGTATGTATGCTTAGAGCATGCATTTATAGGATGTTACACTCTCATTTGAATCTATTCGATATTTATAATTCTTCTATTTAAAAAAGGTCTGTGAAAGAAAAGTTCTCCTGTTTCTTTTTTTCTTTTCTGTTTTTCCTCCATTTCATTCTGAATTTATACCATGACATCCTAGCTCATTAGCAATATGACATTTCAGCAGTGATGCATTTACTGTTTTTAAGACAAGCCAACAAAAGTTTTGGTTTTAAATTCTTCACATTTTCCGGTAGTGTCTCATAATTCATGGTCCATTTCAAAAAACTGTTAGTTATTTGAAAAACCCTTAGATATAGTACTTTGAAAGAAGTCATATAATGTAATTATTTTATATATTAAGTTAGTAAAATGTGCTAGTAGTTTATTTCACTGTCTTATTATGGTGTTGAAATTAAACTATAAAGATAATAAGTGAGGAAATTAGAAAATGTAGTTTAAGAATGAATTTAGAAACATACCTACACACTTAGAATTCTTTCAACTGATATATGTATACTTTTTTTTTTTTAAGGGTATCATCATTTCTTTCCAACATATGCAACAGTTACTTCAGCATCAAACTCAAGTTAGTACTGAACTGGAAGCAAAGTTGAAGATGTTAAAAGAAAATAATCAGGTTGTATATAGAGATACAGATAGTATATTTCCATTTAATGAGCTTTACCTGTCTAGTTGCATTTGTCTGCCCAACTTCATCTGAGATCATTTTGAATTTTAGGGGTAAGATATGGCCTTCTTCATCAACTTGGTATCAATGTCTGAAGTAATGAACATATTCTTTTAACATTTAAGTTACTAGTTAAATGTTTGATTTTATTAAGTATCTGACTTAATTTTGTAACAGATTGGATGGGATTTTTTTTCTTTGTCTTAGAATTGTGACCAAGACCAAAACTGAAAATAGAAGAGAGCAGTTAGCGAACTTCCACAAATTGAGGGCAGATCCAAACAAATGATTGGAGGGGGGAAGAAATTATCGCCACTGATGTCTTGGGAATGAGAGTTCAATAAGAGAGGCTTTTCTGTTACATCCCTAGTTGGGAGGGGGAGTACATTTTCCTGCATAAGCTAAATGAAGGAGTCTATGTGAAAATCATGTAAAGACTGGGGTACAAAAAGGGGAAAGCGCCATCTTGTTTCATAGATGGATGCTTGAGATGCTGTAGAAACTTGACGGTCCACTCTGGTGTTGCCAGTAGAGTAAATTGTGGTAAGTTCATGTGGAAGAACTTGGCATATGTTTCTTGAAGTATGGTATTATACCAAGGACGTATAGACTAATGCAGTTATGGTCCAGAGATTTCGGGGTTTTGGAGTGATATGTACCAATGGGGCTTGAAGTGTATTACACTTGTTGTGATGCTATATGGCCCAGGAAAGTTGCAGAAGAGAGAACTTTGGTGGTTTCTTGGCTCCACATGAAGGAACATGGAGGTTAGTGGAAGGACAGAAACTGTCCTGTGTGCCACTGGCCAAGTGATGGTATGTCCAGTTCAAGAGACGGAGCTGGGAATGGGTTCCACTGTGGTGACCAGTGGAAGATATTTGTGCTCCTCTGAAGGGATTCTTGGTAATGAAGGTGAAGCTGAACATTCCTCAAGAAAACTACAGTCGCCTCCCATGTAAAGACCACTATCCTCAGAGGCCAAGGCCACCTTCCTGGGTATGTAATCAGTGCAGTTGCATAGGGACCCATACTCAGAAGGGCCTTGTGCTTCAGCTTTAATGTTCTGTGTTCATGCTCTTGAAATTTTTATTAATTTTTATCTTTGAATTTATGTTTTGTAAATTAAGTCTGATGGAAAAATGGAGCATTGGGGGCTTGGAGCCTAAGCTCTCTCCTGTCTCCTACTGCGTCTTAGGACCAGTTTTTGACTGCTGGCTCTTCCATGCTTTGTTATCCTGGGCCCTGCCTGCCCTCATCCTCTCTGGTTCTGCCCCACCACTATTGTGGTCACATTAATGGGGAAAGGTCTGTGTTCTACCGTTGTTCCTTACCTTTGGTGGTAAGGAACAAATACAATAGACCTAAACATAACAGGGAGGGTCTGGGTCCATTGCATGTGCCCTGCAGCGTCCTCTGTCTCAGGGTGGCCGTGTGTTGGCACCTTAGGTAGATCATTTGGCAGGGAGTGAGTCCTCAATCCAGATACTGAGGAATATCCCTGCCTGGCAGTTGCCATCAGTTGGGGGTTACCCATCTGCCATGGATTGGGGCAGAGGTCCCATGGGACAGAAAGATTGACTTCCCCACCTCCATCCTGGACATAGTACATGGGTCTAGTAGCTTACAGGAGGTAGAACCCCATCGCAGGTGGATCTTGCATGTGCTGAGTTGTGTGGTGAGATTCTTAGGCATCTGTGAGGGTCTGCATTTGCCCTGTGAGTATCCCCCTGCCCAGAGATTCATGACACTAAATAGAAAATAAAAAGCACCATGATAAGTTGACGGGAGGGGGGTGCAGTGACCATGAAGGAAGGAAAGGTTTTGTATTTTAGTACCTTTAATAGTGTGTTTTCCCTGCTTTTTTCGTTTTGCACTGGGCCCCACAAATTATGCTGACTTCATCATCACTGAATGGAACCACACTTAACCTGAACAATGCAAGATCTGCCTCCTCACCATTGATGTTCTCTGACTAATCATGTAAAGAGAGTTTTGCCTTCTTCTTTTCTCTTGCCTGCCCCAGTACTGTAAAACTTAGACCTGGGAGAGGGAAGCAGTATGCTGGATCAAACTCTTCCTTCCTCTTAACCCTTCACCTCCTTCAGTAAGAGTAGTGAAAAAAATTTCTCTGGAAGTCCAGCTATAAGTAAGTGTCCCCCCACCTCCTTTACCCACCCTACAGATAGATAACTGGGACTTTCTCTAACATTTGAACCTTCTCCCAAGAAACATAGAATAGAATTTACCCAAATTCTTTACCCTGAATTACCCTGAATACCCCGAATTTACCCTGATTCTCCAGAATCAGGATTGTTTTCTTGTCCATTTAAAGGAGTTGAAACACATTTTTTAGGATGAACAAAATATTAGTGATCAGCCAATCCACTCATTTCATTTCATGGTGAACTAGAGATCCAAAAAGTGTAAGTGATATAGTTCAAGGCTTCTTAATTAGCGGCAAACCCCAAATTAAATTTTTGACCTAATTCTGCTCTAGCACTATTTCTACAACATTACATTGTTAGTGTATTCTTCCTAGATCTGTGAGACCTGCCAACTTTTGTTAGATCACTTATTCGAAAACCACAACTTTTGAATTACCCTTCATGAGCTCTACATGCAATGTTTATGTGTTGTTGAATTCTGCGGAGTGTGCAGTAGTCAGAGACATACAGTCATGTGTTGCTTTGAGTTAACAGGGCCTATAACTATGGTCCCAGGATCTTTTAGATGTAAGTACCAATATCTTATATAATCCAGATGCCTCTTTAACTAGCACCATTATTATCTGAGCCTCGATAGTATACAANTCCCAGGATCTTTTAGATGTAAGTACCAATATCTTATATAATCCAGATGCCTCTTTAACTAGCACCATTATTTGAGCCTCGATAGTATACAGNTATACAAAAAAACTTGATTTCATATGGAAATTTCATGCAAAGTATTGGCAAGGACAGGATAGAATTGTCAGGTTTTTATTTTGATAAATAAGGACATTAAAAATAAGCAACACCATCTGTCATCACTTTCATCTTATAAAAAAGAATATTTTAACGCCACGTATTAAGGATATAATCTCAGAATAGATACAGTTCTTTACAAGAAAAGACATTTGGTGACTTGTATAGACTTTGTCATTAACTAGTGAAATTTTGTCATGGATCAGTACTTGTTTACAGACTGGTGTTGGAGAACTACTGATATATAGTATAACAAAATATTAATGTTGAACTGTTGCTGAGGATTATGCTGCATGGATATCTCAAGTGTTTTTCTTGAGGAGCATTCTAATTCCACCTGTATTAAAAGGGATCATTACTCTTCATAATGGCCTACTTTTTTTCAGTGCTGCGCAATCATGCTGTCCATCTGTCTCGTTTTTTTAATAGTACAGTTTGGAGCATAGAGATCTGAATTCCCATGATAGAAAATATTTTCTGCTATGATTTAATCATAGTTCAGTCTAAACCTAAGTGTAGTTCTGCTGCTGTAGTCATCGTGTTCACAAGAATAATTTACTTAGTTTGCTCCCATAGTCATAGTATTAACCAGGATAGATTACTTAGTTTTGGTATATTAAAACATTAACAGATGATTCTATTTTGACTTGATGCAGTATCCAATTTTTCACAATGGTTTTGGGGTTTATTAATCCAAATGCAAATAATTTTCTGATAGTGTCTAAATTCCATGAGAACAGTAACAGTTTCGTGCATGTAGCATTAAGAGTCTGAAAGAGTATCTGGCACACAGTAGGAGCTCATTAAATTGTATTAAATTAATGAATGAATAAATTCAGAATCTTTGTTAAGTTCAGATATTGTCAGATCTGGGCTTCTGGTTAAACATGTTGAATTGAACCTACACATTAACTTCCGATTTCCTCCTGAAACTGCAATAAAATGACATTAATAAATCCTCAAGGACAAGGAAATAGAGGAAACAGTAAAAATTAAGTTTTAAATGGGAACCAGATGGAAAATTAGTAATTTACTTAGCAGATTAAAGAAAGTAGAAACCAAGTCAAAGGTGCACAAATGCTCAGGAATTGCAAGCATCACACGCCTCTAGAAGCTGGATGTGCAGCTGAAGCCAAGAGCTAGAAGGTGTATATAAGAAGGTAGAAGCTTTCGTGTCTCCAAATTCTCTTCCCTACCCTGCACAAAGAGGCACTGCCTGTCTTCCACTTGGCAGAAGATTTATGTTGAGGGGTTTGAGGGACAGCTGAGGTTGGGAAATCCAGTCATGTTCTCGAGACAGCTTATACCTGGGAGATCTGTTAAAGCTGCTGTCATTTCGTGAGCTGGTTGTGAAACTAGAGGTGGCTTGAAATTGCCCATGGTTGGAATGTTTAAAATTGGCAAATGCTGTAAAAAAAATTGTTGGAGCCAGTTTGCCAGTATGTTCCTGAGAGAATTATATTGAAAACAGGGTGGAAAATCTAAATACTGAAATCTGAGATCTTCCTGCTCTGTTTCCCCATTTAGAGGACAGCTAGCCTTACCACTTCCAGACAGGAGAATGAAGATTCCTTTCTGGGGGGTGGGGAGCACCTGGGTGGCTCAGTCGTTAAGCGTCTGCCTTTGGCCCAGGGTGTGATCCCAGGGTCCCAGGATCGAGCCCCGCATCAGGCTCCCTGCTCTGATGGGGAGCCTGCTTCTTCCTCTCCCATTCCCACTGCTTGTGTGCCGTCCCTCGCTGGCTGTCTCTCTCTCTGTCAAATAAATAAATAAAATCTTAAAAAAAAAAAAAAAGAAAAAAGATTCCTTTCTGGGAGAATTAACTTGCACAGGCTGTTACAGTTAAACTCTCCCAGTGAAATTACTCAACCAGATCAACCTATAGTGAAGCCCATCATTTGACAAAACTTTCAACCAACTTTTTAATACTTNAAACTCTCCCAGTGAAATTACTCAACCAGATCAACCTATAGTGAAGCCCATCATTTGACAAAACTTTCAACCGACTTTTTAATACTTCATTTTTTTTTTAAAGATTTTATTTATTTATTCGACAGAGAGAGAGACAGCCAGTGAGAGAGGGAACACAAGCAGGGGGAGTGGGAGAGGAAGAAGCAGGCTCTCAGCAGAAGAGGCTGATGTGGGGCTCGATCCCAGAACTCCAGGATCATGCCCTGAGCCGAAGGCAGACGCTTAACGACTGAGCCACCCAGGCACCCCTCAGTGCGGTTTTAATTTTTGAATAGCTTTGTTAAGGGTTCACAGTCTTTTATTTTTATTTTTAGTTTTTTTTTTCAAGATTTTATTTATTTATTTGACAAGAGAGAGACAGCCAGTGAGAGAGGGAACACAAGCAGGGGGAGTGGGAGAGGAAGAAGCAGGCTCTCAGCAGAAGAGGCTGATGTGGGGCTTGATCCCAGAACGCTGGGATCACGCCCTGAGCCAGAGGCAGACTCTTAACGACTGAGCTACCCAGGCGCCCCTAATACTTCATTTTTAATATGAACATGCCGTTAAAGATCACTGGGCACTTGAGAAAGTCTCTACCATGCAAATCAGACAAAACAGACAGGGTAATGAAAAAAATTTAGAGAAACTAAGAAAATATACTCCGTTAAGAGAAATATTTTTATTAATCCACAAAAAATAAGAATTAGGAGTCTTTAGAAAAAGAAACAGGAAAAAAAAAAGAACGTTTAAAATAAATATTTTAGTGACATAAAAAGTAAAATGAAAAGTTTGGAGGGTAATATTGAGATAGCTTTCCAGAAAGTAGAACCAAAAGACAAGAATATGGAAAACAGAAGGGAAAGAATATTAGGGGTTCAGTCCAATATTAGGGGTTCAGTCCAAGTCTAAGTCTAGTGAGTTTCAGAGATAACAGAGAAAATGGAAGGAGAGGAGAAAACCAAAGAAATAATATTAGAATGTAACCTAGAACTGAAGAATTTGAGTTTGTTTTGCTCAACACCAATGCATATCATTATGAAATTTTATACTAAAAGAAGATTCTAAAACTCTGTGGAAAAAAGAATTAGGTCACATACAAAGGATTAAGGATAAGAATGGCAACATAATGACTTCAGGCTTCTCACTGGTAGTCTTGGAAGATAGAAGATAATTGAACCATGCCTTCAGTGGTTGGAGAAAAATTGATTTTTTTAAACATTTTTTAAATGTATTTGAGAGAAAGGGGGGGAACTGAGGGGGAGGGAGAAGAACAAGGATACTCCTCGCTGAGTGTGGAGCTCCACACAGGGCTCAGTCTTAGGACCCTGAGATCATGACCTGAGCCAAAATCAAGATTTGGAAGCTCAACTGACCAAACCACCCAGGCATCCCCGAGAAACTGATTTCTAACGCAGAATTGTACTGTATTCAGCCAAATGAATCATTATGTATTGGTAGAAAAAAAAATATTTTCACACATGCAGGCCTCAAGAAATGTGCCATCTGTGCCTCCTTTATCAAGAAGTAATGGAAGGTTTGCTTTACCAAGACAAGGGAATAAACCATTACACATTATAAATATTTAGAAACTGTTCTATTGTTATATTTGCCTATAAATTAAGAAGAACATGACTTCTGTAAAAATATTTACATTATCTTGAAGTAAAGGCAGTCAAAATAGGTATTCATTGAAGGCTATCAAAGTGCATTAATATTCTTTATGTGCTAGAGGAGAATTTTAATGTTAAAACTGTAAAATGCTTTTTATTAGATATTTCCATAGTTTTACATTATTACTTGTCATTGTATATTGGTATTGTAGATATAATTGAGAACTCTTTAAATAGATGGAATACTGTGAAGCCTTTACAATGAGATAGATCTGTACTTAATGGTTTGGAAAGTAAACAAGAAATACTCATTTTTTTTTTTAAGAGAAAACACATTACAGAAGAACACGGTATGTATGGTATGGTCTCATCTGTATTTAAAAAGATATGCATCCTTGTATGCTTAGAGACAATTTCTGGAAGGCTACACAAGAAACTGCTAGAGTGATTACCTCTGGCAGAGGAGAACTGGAGAGTTGATAGAGGGACACGTGACCTTTCTTTCTCTGTCCTTTGTATGGCTTGAAATGTTTACCCTGAATGTAAATAGCTTTCTTAATGATAGAACAAATGAACTTAAAAATTCCAGATATATTAGACATGTGGGTAGAGTTCTTATCTGTTTATCTTTTTAAGGAAGTTTACTTGGATTATCAGCAGACATTGAAGAAACCTAATAATATTGGTGACAATAATTTAATAGCTTTAAAGCCCTTGTCTTAGAAAACAGTATTTTTACTCTTAAAGGTTTTTTGGGGGAGAGGGTGGTGTAGTGGTGATTATATTATGTTAATTTATGAAGTAATAAGTTGATATGGTAAATATCCAAGCTCTACAAAAAAAGTATTAATCTGAAATTAAAAATTAAAATTGTATTTAAGGGTTTTCTAGCCAGTTAATTTCTAAAATAAACGGATATGGAAAAAATGTTCTGAGAATAGTTAAAATTTTGTAGTAGAGTTAGGCTGGATTATGCTACAGTTCAGATTTTTCAGTGCTGTACTTTATATTACTTTTTCAGTACATTAAAACTTATGCAGTGAAACTGAATAATGGCAATGTTTTTATACCCTTTTATAGCCATTTCTTTTTTATAACCTCCCCCTATTTCCTGTTAACTAAACTATAAGCACCTTTCTGTTAATTTATGAAAATTATTGTTGAGATAGCACATTATCACTGATCTGTATGGCACTTTCAGCATGTTAGAAGCAAAGGTCCAAGCAACATAAAACACATCAAAATTCATTAATGTGGTATTGATTATTTTTTGGATAATTAATTTTATTGCAGACCCTTGAAAGAGATAATGAGCTGCAAAGGGAGAAGGTAAAAGAAAATGAAGAAAAGTTCCTTAATCTTCGAAATGAGCATGAGAAAGCACTGGGAACTTGGAAAAAGCATGTAGGTTTATTAAATAGTAAAATATTAAAATATTTTAAGTAGTTGTAGACATTTAAAATAACTATTAAATGCTAAGAAAATATTGCAAAAATAATATAGGAATAAAGTCAGACACATATTCTTCTTGACTTGTATTTCCAAGAAGTAAATGCTGTTGAAAAGCTAAATTTAGGGGCGCCTGGGTGGCACAGCGGTTAAGCGTCTGCCCGGCTCAGGGCGTGATCCCGGCGTTATGGGATCGAGCCCCACATCAGGCTCTTCTGCTATGAGCCTGCTTCTTCCTCTCCCACTCCCCCTGCTTGTGTTCCTTCTCTCACTGGCTGTCTCTATCTCTGTTGAATAAATAAATAAAATCTTTAAAAAAAAAAAAAGGCTAAATTTAATAAAATTGCCTGTCATGCTTTCTTGCATGAAAAATCACACATATATGTGTGTGTATATTTATATTAATGTAAAATATTGATATATACATGTAATTTGAATGACTTCCCATATGTGACAAAGAAAAATTAATTTACCTTTTCATAAAACAATTGCATAGTATTTTAGTAAATGATTAAAATAATTATATAGGTACTATTATTAGCTGACCTATTTAGCTTTCCTCAGCAGTTTTGTTGAGATGTATTAAAGCCATGTTTAGAACATGACTTCTGTAGTATTAACATTTTAACATAAAGAGTTGATATGTTATAAATGTAGCTATTTCCTTAACCCACATCCATTTATTTTACACTAAATTTTCATTTTAATAAAGTAGATAATAAAAGTATGAAATGGTATGAAGTTGTAAAATATAAAGGTTCACTTTAAAGATTGGTGGACCCAAAAATTGATTATTCTATTTTAATATGTATTTTATTTCCTTTCAATTTTTCTAAAAGAATTAACACAGTAGAAAGTCACTATGAGTTTATCAAAACTATATTTTGGGAAAGAAAGATTATATTTTGGACTATTATACTAATTAAGTTAACCATGCTCCTCCCACAAGGAAAAGTCAACTGAATTAAGAAAAGTAAGCATTCAGTTTCACTGGTGAGGCCTCAGTCTATAAATTTGTATGAAATTGGTTTTGTCTTAGGATTTTTTAGCTTCTACAGTCATTTCACTTCTATATGATTTAGTACTAAACAGAACATAGTTAAGTAAGAAAAAGCTGAGGGCGCCTGGGTGGCTCAGCATCTGCCTTCAGCTCAGATCATGATCCCAGGGCCCTGGGATCGAGCCCTGCATCAGCTCCCTGCTCAATGGGGTGTCTGCTTCTCCCTCTCCCTCTCCCCTTCCCTCCTGTTAGTGTGTGGGTGCACGCATGCGCTCTCTCTCTCTCTCTCTCTCTCGTGTGTGTTCTCTCTCTCCCTGATAAGTAAATAATCATATAAAAGAAAAAAAGAAAAAGCTACTATGGTTCTATGTAAGAGTTTTCTTGAATGGGAGGTCAGATCTCTTTAATTGTATTTCTATCTCTATGTAAAGTTTTTTCACCATTCTTGGAAAGTGAAGAATAGTGAAAGTATTGCTACTGAGATTGGATCGAGATGGGTTTTTAAAAACTTAAAAAGATACAAAAATAAGATGGAATCATACAAACTGCTATTTTCCCGAAAAGCAAACCGTGAAAGAGATATTGTACAAACAAAATTTTGTGAATATTTTTAGACAGTATAGTTAAAATTCATTGAAATATTACAAAGAAAAGTGTTATGTGTATCTGTTTTCATTTGACTAGTTATATAGCTAATGGGTATATATAGACAAAAAGACAATAATGAGGATGTTCAGAAATTATTTAGAGGAAAGGGCAAGTCACAAAAGGAATTCAGTTCGCACCATTTGTTGAGCATCTACTGTGTGTTAGGCACTATTCTAGGTACTGGATTTTCAGAGATGCCTAAAATACAAAGATCGATAAAGAGCTCACACTCAAATGGACAGATAACTATGAAATTGGCCACAATAGCATGGAGTGGTTTTAGTGGTATTAACAAATTACTGTGAAAGAACAAAAGAAATCATTTAGCTAGGTTGGAGAAAATTTTAGAGAAAGGATGGCACTAGTTTGGCCTCGAAAGATAAATAAGATTTCACCACACCATATGTGCCCATTTCCTGCATTTCTCCTTCCATCTTATTGGCATTCCATTTAGTAAAGAATGGGAAAAATCATGGAAGCATGAAACTGCATTTTCAAGGGTGATGAGCAGTCTGATTTGAATAAAGCATAGGATATGTGGAATGTGACATTGAAAAATAGGTTGAGATCATCTTCCAAAAGGCTCCTTACTAAGGAAGTTGAATGTTATAAGTAATGGAAAGCCACTGAGACTATTAAAGCAGAGAAGTGACATAGATCTAGGTTTTAGAAGAATAACTCTTGGAGCAGTATGGAGGATGGCTTTATGGAGAGAGATCAGCAAGAATAATACTGTAAATAATCTAACCTTGAACCCATGAGGGTGTGAATTAGGGTAATAGAACAGATAAGAGGAATAGATGCAAAAAAACGTTTAAAAGTAGAATTGGGAGAGTTAGTGATATTTTATATATAACAAGTATTGGAAGAGGAAAGGAGTCAAACATGACTCTGAGAGTAGTATTACTAGTAGAATGATAATGTCATTAACTGACATAAGAAACGTGAAAGGAGAAGCAGATTTGGCGGATGAAAATGAGTTTAATTTGGAAGCTGTTGATTGTATAGTGCCTGCAGGACATCCAGCCTGAAATGCATACCATGCATTTGGAAATGTGAATTTGCTCTTAGGAGAGAAGTTGGGAGATGAGATACAGATTTAAGTTTTATTAACATAAAGATGAAATTTGAAGGTATAGTTACAATTATGTATGGAAGGAGTGGAGGACTAGAGAAGAAGGCTAAAGAAGAAAGAGTAGGGTTTTGTGTATTGGGGCAGGGTGAGAGGGGGATCCTGGTAAGAACTGTGAGAAAGGTAGGAGGATAAAGGAAGAGTAATACCATGAAAACAAAGAAAAGAGGCTGTTCCAAGAACAAGTAGTCAACATAGTCATGCTGCTGAGCTGTTAAATAGTATGAAACTTGGGAAAAATCTTTTGCTAATTCGCAGGTGATATGGGGGGGAGGGGAATCTGTAGAATAATGAGGGCACGAGTCAGGTTGTTAAGGAGTGTTGGGAAGTTAGAATTTGAAAGTAGCCAAGTGTGGACTTTTATTTCAAAGAGGTGGGAGCGATGCCTGGTGGCTCAGTTGGTTAAGCGTCCAACTCTCCGTTTGGGCTCAGATCATATGATCTCATGGGTTGTGACATTGAGCCTCGTGTCATGCCCCACACTCAGTGGGGAGTCTGCTTGAAGATTCTCTGCTTTTGTCCCTCCCCTAACCCAAGCACATTCTCTGTCCTCTCTCTAAAATAAATAAATCTTTTTTTAAAAAGAGGAGAGAGGGACAGTAATTGGGTCAAGGAGAAAAATGAATTAAGACTATTAGAAGAGCATATTTGTTCTTTCTATAAGGCTTGTCCTTGTTCTTGTTCTATTTGTAAGGCCGAAGAAAACACGCCAGTATAGTGGGAAGGATTGTAAATAAGAGCAGAGAAGAGATTAGTGCTAGAACTAGGCCTTGAGGGGGATAGGAAAGGATGGTATAAAAACTCATGGAGAGTTGAGCCTAGGAAGAGAAGTACCTTACACAGATAGATCTTTAAAAGGTTAAAAATAGATGAGATAAGAGAAAGTAATAGATGAGTTCATATCTGTTAGCCTCTGGGACTCAGTGGCACTTACTTTGTCTTATATTTGAGGTTCCCAAAAAGGATGCTCCCCCAAAAAAGATGATGAAATTTTAAACCGTCAGTGAAACCCCAGTTTATAGATGTAAATATTAGCCTGCAGTGACCGTTACTTTTGCACTGCTTAGTGCTCAGTACTCGCCACTCAGTGGAGTTAAAATCTGTATGTCTGATTTGCAAGAAGAAAATAAAACTTCAAGGAAGTAATGAAGTCGTAACTTTTAGAGAATTGCTATGATTAAAAATAATAATTTTTAATTTCTAACAAAAGGTCGTTTAATGTAGTAGTTAAGAATACAACCCCTAGATTTAGCTTTGGGTTTGGATCCTGACTACATCCACGTGATCTTGGCAAATTACTTAAACATCTGCGAGCCTCTCATTTCTCACCTGTAAATTGGGGATTTTTATGAGTATGAAACTATATTTATTAAGTGTTCAGCACAGTTACAAATGGTAGCTCTCTTAGGGGCGCCTGGGTGGCACAGTGGTTAAGCGTCTGCCTTCGGCTCAGGGCGTGATCCCGGCGTTGTGGGATCGAGCCCCACATCAGGCTCCTCCGCTATGAGCCTGCTTCTTCCTCTCCCACTCCCCTTGCTTGTGTTCCCTCTCTCGCTGGCTGTGTCTGTCTCTGTCGAATAAATAAATAAAATCTTTAAAAAAATAAATAAATAAATAAATAAATGGTAGCTCTCAATATTAGTTACTTTGGGATCATTTTTATTTTTTTACTATTTCCAAAAACTTGTGTTTATAAAATATCTTCATACTAAACGTATGTTTTTAAAGATTTATTTANGTCTCTGTCGAATAAATAAATAAAATCTTTAAAAAAATAAATAAATAAATAAATAAATGGTAGCTCTCAATATTAGTTACTTTGGGATCATTTTTATTATTTTAACTATTTCCAAAAACTTGTGTTTATAAAATATCTTCATACTAAACGTATGTTTTTAAAGATTTATTTATTTAAGAGAGAGCATGCAAGCAGGGGGAGGTGCAGAGGGAGCGAATCTCAAGCCGACTCCTAGTGAGTGCAGAGCCTAACACAGGGCTCAATCATATGACCCTGAGATCCCGACCTGAGCTTAAACCAAGAGTCTGGTGCTCAACTGACTGAAGCACCTAGGCGCCCCCATACAGACACATTTACGTAACTGTTCATTTTGGTTGAATTTTTTATATTAGGTTGAAGAACTTAATGGAGAAATTAATGAAATTAAAAATGAGTTATCATCACTTAATGAAACTCATATTAAGCTACAAGAACATTACAATGAATTGTGTGATCAGAAGAAGCTTGAGGAAGACAAGAAGTTTCAGGTAACATTCAAGCGTTTGGGGGGTACAAAACTTAAATTAGGACCATCACTGATGATTTTCTCTCTGCTTTATATTTTCAGCGTGTCAACTTGTAAAAGATGAGTATAAGCATGTAGTCTCATACATTTCAGTTAATTTTTGTGTACAGTATGATATAAGGGTTGAGGGTCATTTTTTGGACGTGGATTTCCAATTGTTCCAACACACACAGTTTTTGAAAAGAGTTTTTTCCTCTCATTGTACCTTGGTATGTTCTTTGAAAATTAGTTGATCTAATATATGTGTGGATCTATTTCTGAATTTATTATGTTCCACTGATGATATGCTTATCATTAAGTCAATATACAACACAGTGTTTATTACTGTAGCTTTGTAAGAAGTCTTAAAATGTGGTAGTGCAAGTCCTTGATTTATTTTTTTTCTTTTTCAAAATTGTTTTGGCTGTTCTAAGTCCTTTGTATTTCCAGATAATTTTTAGAATCAGTTTGTGAATTACTAAAAAAAACAAGTCTGTGGGATTTTGGATTGTGTCGAATTTGTAGATTAATTTGTGAAGAATGGACATCTTAACAATATTGAGTTCTCCAATTCATGAACACAGTGTATCTTTACATTTATTTAGATATTCTTTAATATCTTCCTAAAAAATGCTTTGTAATTTTCATTGTGTTGTCTTTAAAATGTTTTGTGAATTTTATCCCTGAATATTTCATGTTTTAGAATCCTATTATAAACAGTATTTTAAAAGTTAATTTTTTATTAACTAACCCAAGTTTGTTTCTTGCTGGTATATAGAAGTAAAATTTGATATTTATACATTGATCTTATATCCTATTATCTTGTAAATTTATGGTAATGGTAGTTTTTTTTTTCTAATTTTGGGGTTTTCTGTGTACATCATCATGTCATCTGTGAATTTGAGGAAGTTTTATTTCTTTCCTTCTGCTTTGTGTGAATTTTACTTTTTTTCTCAATTTATTGCAGTAGCTAAGACCCTATCTAGTACAAGGTCGAATGAAAGTTGGGACAGTGGACTTGCTTGCCTTGTTCCTCCATCTCAGATGGAGAATTTTTAGTCTTTTACCATTCATATGATGTTAGCTATAGATTTTTTGTGTATGTTTTCTAGCAGATTGAGGAAGTTTCATTCTGTTCCTAGTTTGCTGAGTTGTTATCATGAATAGGTATTAAATTTTGTGAAATGGTTTTTCTGTATTTATTGAGATAATCATTTTTTCTTTATTCTGTTAATGTTATTATTAACCAATTAATTACATTAATTGATTTACAAATTTAAAATACACTTGCATTCCTGGAATATGTGTTATCTTTTTTATAGATGGCTGGTTGTAATTTGCTAATGCTATGTTAAGGATTTTGCATTGATTAGGAATACTGATCTGTAGGTTTTGTTTGTTTTTTCTTTGTATTCTTTTGGCCTGGTTTTCGTATCAGAGTAATACTGACTTCATAAGATGAGTTAGAATGTGTTCCCTCCTCCTGAAAGAGTCTTGTGTAGAATTGGTATTATTTCTTTACTAATAAATATTAGAATTTGCCAGTGAAGCTATCTGGGCTTTTTCTTCGTGGGATTTTTTTTTTTTTAAGATTTTATTTATTTGACAGAGAGCACGAGAGAGCACAAGCAGGGGGAGCGGCAGAGGGAGAGGGAGAAGCAGCCTCCCCGCCAAGCAGGGGGCCCGATGTGGGGCTTGATCCCAGGACCCTGAGATCATGACCCGAGCCGAAGGCAGACACCTAACGGACTGAGCCACACAGGCATTCCCAAATGGGAATATTTTTAGTAACAAATTCCGTATTTAATTTTTTATAAGGCAGTCCAGCCTCTGTTTCTTCTTGTGTTGGTGTGCAGAAGAAAATAGTTAACAGAGAGGCCTGCTTATAAAGTTGGCCCTTGACTGATACCTGGAAATTTGGATCTGGAGAAGGTTCCCCACTGTTTCCTAACTGCCAGGAGTGGCTCACTGTGCCTAAACCTTTAGTCAGACGCTGTGGTTTACTCTGAACATCTGTTTTCTTACCGGGAGTCTGGAGTTCTGGCACATGCTAGGCAGATGGTGCCTGCATGACCAGCCCCCAAAAAACCCTGAGCACTGAGTGATGAGCTTATCTGGTGGACGAAAATTCACATTTGTTGTCACAATTCACTGCTGCAGGAATTAAGCATGTGCTGTGTGACTCCACTGAGATGGGACTCTTGAAAATTTGTACCTGGGTTTCTCCAGACTTCACCGTGATATGCCTTTTTCCCTGTGCTGTTTGCTTTATATTCTTTTGCTGTAATAAATCTTAGTCATTAGTACAACTGTGTGCTGAGTCCTGTGAGCCTTCCTAGCAAATCACGGAACCAGGGGAGAATCTTGGAGACTTACACCACAGTCATTTTTGGCAATTTTTGTCTCTCAGGGAACTTGTCCTTTTCATCTGAGTTTTCAAGTTTGTTGGCAAAGAGTTGCTCGTGATGTTCCTCTGTTTTTACATTCCTCTCTGGGATCTGTATTGATGTCCTCTCTTTCATTTGTGTTATCCTGCCTTTCCTCTTCTTCCCACTCCTCCTCCCCCTCTTCTTCCTCTCTTTCTCATCAGTTTAGCTAGATTTCTAATTTTATTGGTCTTTTCAAAGAACCAGGTTTTGACTTCATTGATTTCCTTCTCATGTTTGTTCTTTTACTATTTCATTGGCTTTTGCTGTTAACTTCATTATTTCCTTCATCCTACTTACTTTGAATTCGATATGCTTTTTTCTAGCTGCTTAACATGGAAACTTAGATCATTGATATTGGCCTTTCTTCTTTTCTAATATTAGCATATGAAGCTAAATTTTTGTCTAAGCACTGTTACAGTTTCATCCCACAAATTCTGATATGTAGTGTTTTCATCCTTATTCCTTTTTTAAAATTTCCTTTGTGAGGTGTTCCTTGATCCATCGATATGGGTATAAATTATATGTGTATGACCTATAACTGTTGTTTAGTTTCCAAGTATTTGAGAACTTTCCAAATATTTTTCTGTTAGTGATTTCAAATATAATTTAGTTGTGGTCAGAGAATATTTTCTGTAAGACTTTTATACTTTTAAATATAAATATATCCTTTTAAATATAAATATCCTTTTAAAAAAGACTTGCTTTTTAGCGAAGCTTATTATCTGTCTTGGTGAATACTTTTTTTCTTTAAGATTTTATTTATTTGAGGGGCGCCTGGGTGGCACAGCGGTTAAGCGCCTGCCTTCGGCTCAGGGCGTGATCCCGGCATTATGGGATCGAGCCCCACATCAGGCTCCTCTGCTATGAGCCTGCTTCTTCCTTTCCCACTCCCCCTGCTTGTGTTCCCTCTCTCGCTGGCTGTCTCTATCTCTGTTGAATAAATAAATAAAATCTTTAAAAAAAAAAAAAGATTTTATTTATTTGAGAGAGAGCACACACAAGGCGGGGAGGGGCAGAGACAGAGGGAGAAGCCGACTCCTTGCTGAGCGGGGAGCAGGAGAGAGACGCAGGACTCCATCCCAGGACCCTGAGGTCATGACCTGAGCTGAAGGCAAAGAGTTACACGACTGAGCCACCCAGGTGCCCCTATCTTGGTGAATATTTCAGGTGCCCTTGAAAAGAATGTGTATTCTGTTATTGGTTGGTTGAATGTTTTATAAATGTCAGGTCAGGCTGGTTAATAATGTTGTTAAGTCTTTTCTGTTCCTACTGATTTTTTTGTGTACTTCTTCTGTCAATTAGTGGGAGAAGAATATTGAAATCTTTAATTACGACTGTGAATTTATCTTTTTTCAGTTCTGTCAGTTTTTGCTTCATTTTTAAGCTCTGTTATTAGGTGTATAGACATTTATGATTGTTATGACTTCCTGATTAATCCTTTTATCATTATGAAATATCCGTCTTTTTCCTAGTGATATTTCTTGTCTTGAAATCTATTTTGTATAATATTAATACAGCTGCTCCATCTTTTATCAACAGTGTTTGCATTATGTATCCTTTTCATCCTGTGACTTTTCTAATGGGAATATTCATAATTCCTTTATGTTGAGTGATAACATGAGGAAGTCCTCTATGTTCTCTTTGAGAACCGTTTCTTGTATTTTTTTTGTTGTGGTAAAGTATACATAACATAAAATGTACTACTTAAACGATTTTTAATGTGTGCAGTTCAGTGGTATTAAGTTCATTCATAAATGAGCATGGTTGTGTACCAATTAAAGTGTAGTTCCCAAAACAGTAGGCCAGATTTGGCCCTCTGGCCATAGTTTGCCAAGTACTTTTCTAGAGAAATTGGTCATAGTCTGCTTTCAAATAATATTATGCCAAATTCTATGATTAGTAAGAAGCTTACAAAACTATATTCTCATTTTCTCCTTCCTGGTCTTTGTGTTATTTTTATAATACACTTTACTTTTACATATGTTATCAACTCCACTATATATTGTTACGTATTTTATTTTAAATTGTTAATTACCTGGTTAAGAAAATGAAGAATTAGAGAAAATGTCTTTTACGTTCACTCACATTTGCCATTTCAAGCACTCTTTATTCATTTGTGTAGATCCAGTTTCTAGCTGGTATCTTATTACTTCAGCTTGAAGAGCTTCCTTTAGTATTTGTGTGTGTGTGTGTGTGTGTGTGTGTGTGTGTGTGCACGCACGCAAGTGTTCACATGTGCGTACATCTGGTGAGGAATTCTCTCAGCTTTTATTTGGAAAAGTGTTTATTTCTCAATTTTTAAAGGGTGTTTTCACTGGATATAAAATTCTAGATGGACAGTTTTTTCCCATTCATTGGAAGATGCTGTTCCATTGCTGCTTCTGGCAAGTCTACAGTTGTTACAGTCACAGCCCTCTTTTAAGTGTGTTTTTTTAATCTCTGCCTTGGTTTGGTTTTCTTTGTGCATATTTTGCTTGGGATTTATTGAATGATTCATGAATCTGTGGATTTAGTTTTCATCAAATTTGGAGAATTTTTGGTCATTACTTCTTCAAAGATTTTTTTCGTCCCCTTCCTCTCCTTTTATGGGACCAACTACACACACATTAAACTGCTTGGTAGTGTCCCACAGGTTATCAGGTGCTGCACATTGTTTTCAGGCTTTTTCCTCTGTCTTCTCCCATTAGGATTTTCTATTGTTCTGTGCCCTGAAGTCCAATTATCTTTTGTTCTAATATGTTTAATCTTGCTGCTAAGCCTATACAGTGAGTTTTTATTTTAGATAGTGTATATATCATCTCTGGAATTTCCATTTGATTCTTTTGGGGGTATTTTTTCTTTTTATTACATTCATGTTGTCCTTTAAATCCTTGAACATTTATAATAGTTGTTTCAAAAAATTTTTTTTGCTAAATCCATCATCTCTGTCCTTTCTGTTGATATTTAAAATTACAATTCAATTGCATTAATTACAATTAATTATAAGTACAGTGTTGTGCGGTCTTCACCACTATTTCCAAGACTTTGTCATCATCCCAAACCGAAACTGTAACCATTAACCAATGACTCCCCACGTCCCCTCTCCCCAGCTTCTGGTAACCTCTAATTTACTTTCTGACTCTATGAATTTGCCTATTCTATATATTTTATGAAATTGGAATTGTATAATAATTCTCCTTTTTTGTCTGGCTTCTTTCACTTAGCATGAGGTTTTCAGAGTTCACCCAAGTAACAGCCTGTATTAGAACTTTATTCCTTTTTATAGCAGAATTATATTTCAGTGAATGGATATACCACATTTTGTTTATCCATCTGTTAATGACACTTGGGTTTTCACCTTGTGGCTATTGTGAATGATGCTGCTGAACACTGGCATTCAACCATCTGTTTGAGTCTCTGTTTTCAATTTTTGGGAGGTACATAATTAGGAGTGGATTTGAGTCTATATTAAACCTGTCAAGGAACTGCCTTTTTTTGTTTTAACTTAGATAGTGGATATCTTTCTAAGTCAGTAGAAATTGACATATATCACAGTTCCAATCGTATGAATGAGATGTGCCATAATTAATTTATCCACTCCTCTATTGCAACAGGACATCCTTATACAAATATCTTTGTGTACTTTTGTGATTATTTCTTTAGGATAAATTTCCAGAAATAGTATTGCTGGATCAAAGAGCTTGCTCACATATCATTTTGACACATATTGCGAGATTGCCTTCCAGAAAGATTGTTTATACGCCCACTAACCACATATAAAAATATCTGTATACCCAAACTCTCTGATTACTTTATCAGTTTTAATTTGCATTTTTATCATATTAAACATATTTTTTGTCAGTTATATTTCTTTTGTGAGTTACTAGTTTATATTTTCCCATTTACAATTAAACATGCTCAGGTTTCTCCCACTTCACAAAGTACACAAAAAACTTCTTTAATCTTGTGTCCATCTGTAAATACAAGTCTGTTCTCCCCCTGTAGAGTCAGGTTTAATCATATTCCTTAAACCTGAAGAGTGGTCCAAACTCGTACTCTTTACTCCCCTCCTTCCCATTCATCCTTCAACATAGGGCAATCTGGATTCACCCTCCCACTCCATCCAGTGGACACTTCTTCCATGGACATTTTTCAGTCCCTTTAATACACTGATACTCCTTCTTGAATACCTTTTCTCTTCTTCTGTCATATTTCACTCATGTTTTATTCCTACCTCTCAAACTGCTGTTTAAAGTGGAAATAATGTGGGGTGCCTGGGTGGCACAGCGGTTAAGCGTCTGCCTTCGGCTCAGGGCGTGATCCCGGCGTTATGGGTTCGAGCCCCACATCAGGCTCCTCTGCTGTGAGCCTGCTTCTTCCTCTCCCACTCCCCCTGCTTGTGTTCCCTCTCTCGCTGGCTGTCTCTATCTCTGTCAAATAAATAAATAAAATCTNGTTTTATTCCTACCTCTCAAACTGCTGTTTAAAGTGGAAATAATGTTATTCCTACCCTTAATTAAGCAACCGAGTTTTAGGCTTTATATACATAACTGAACTTAATCTTCACATTTTCATGTTATAGATGAGAAAATAGGCTCACGGTGTTTTAAGTATTGTAGGCAGCCTCTAAGACAGCCCCAAGTGATTCCTACTCCATTTACTATGTTCTTGTAATCCCCTCCCCTTGAGTCTGAGCTGAATTTAGTGACTTGTTCCTAATTAATAGAATACAGCAGAAGTGATGTAGTATCACTTCTGAGATTAGGTTTTAAGATGACTGTGGTTTCTGTCTTAGGTGCACACACACTCTTTCTCTCTGAGCCTATGGAAGGTCCAGGCTATTTGCTAGAGATGCCACATTGTGAAGAGAGGTCCTGGAGGAAGAAAGGCCACACAGAAGAGAACGTAGGCACCCCACCCAACAACCAGCACCAATGGCCAGCCATTGAGTGAGCCTTCTTAGAAGCAGACCCTCCAGGCCCAGTTAAGGCTTCCAATAATGACAGCTTGCCTAGAACCTCATGAGACCCTGAGTCATCAAGTTATTCCTGAATTCCTGATTCATTCAAACTATGGCATAATAAATGTTTGCTGTTTTAAACCACTAAGTTTGGGTAATTTGTTACACAGCAATAGATAACTAATATATTCTTCTAAGATTTCACACTAAGTACTGCAAGCAGGATTTGAACCCATATTTATCCAAGACTACAAAGTAACTACCATACTATTTTTGTCAATCTCCAATCTCCTTTAGATTTTTCCTTTGCAAGTTTCTCTTCGTCTGCCTCTTTTGTGGATTTCATTAACATTTTATCCTTTACCCTCTTTTTTCCCCTCAAAATGAACTCTCATTAGTCTTATCAACTTGTACATCTTCAGTTGCCATCTATCTACCAATGATTTTCTAATCTGTTTCCAAGCTCCGGTTTCATATATCTAGATGTTCATTAGACATCTCCACCTCATTATCTCACTGACTCTTCACATTCAGCAGGTTCAAACAACCCATGACATTTTCATTCATACGTGCTACTACTCCTGTTTTCTAGTTGAATAAATAACACCCCCAGTTACCTACATACCTAATCTGAACTCTGTGAATCAGTCTTGACTCTCCTTCATATCCTATCATTCATCAAGTGCTATTGATTAGCTCATAAATAATTTTTGTATCTATTCAATTCTTCATCTCTACTGGCATCACCTGGACTATGGCACTATGACACTCTTCTGAAGCATCTCTGCTTCATGTTGTCTCCCTTTAATTATCTTTCAGACTTCTAGGTGCAGTCTATTAGTGGTTCACGGAAATTAGTTTAGTGGTTTGTGACCAGCATTCTTTTAAAAATGAAATAAAGTAGCATAGAAAACAATGTAATCTCATCAAGAGTAGATATCTGGTGTGCTCACTGTGTTGTAGAACATTTATTTCTCCTTGCAGGTCTTTATCAATAAAGTTTAGAAAACATCAGTCTGTTCTTAATGCTGCAGCAAAAATGGTCTTTCCAATCAGATCATGTTTATTACCTTGTCTAAAACCCTTCAGTGACTTCTCATGGTCTTTTTGCAAGCTGTATTTGGCCCTTAATGACCTGGGCGTAGCTTACCTCAAGCCTCATCTCTCTCCATTCTCCCAGCAATCTAAGCTCTAGATGAAATAAATCCCGAGTAGTTCCATGAAAAGACTATCATCTTGCTTGCTTTTAGCATCTGTATATGCCATTTGTTTTCCCTGGAGTGCCTCCTTATCATTTTGTAGATTATTCTTTTCCTGTCTTCCTCCTGGATTGTTTTTTGAGGCTAGCAGCTGTAGGTTGCTCATCATTGTATCCAAAAGCTTAGTGCAGTGTTTCCATGGAGCACGTGCTGAATACACAGGGGGAATAAAAGGGTGTTGCATCGATTCACTATTTTAAAGATACATAAAAATACCAAATACTCAAAACAGTTTGCTTGCCATGACTACCTTGCTTTTAATAAAAGAGCAGTTATTTTATTACATATAGTGTGAGAGTACATAATAATGTGGAACGCATGTTTGAAAACCTCAAAGGGTCTCAATTTTGTTTAAATATGATAAACTATACAAAATGAGGTTAAAGTGGTCTTGTTACAAAGAGTAACATATTAAATTTAGTAAGTCATTTGGCTTTCAAATAGAAATTGCTGAATGATAAGACCTGAAACAGACTCTACTTTTATCAGCAAAATTTGTTCAGATCTCATACTATTTAACAATATGTTTTTACATTAAAGGTATTTTTTTCCATTTTCCATTAGAATATTCCAGAAGTAAATACTAAAACCAGTGAACTGTCAATGGAAAAATCAGAAAACATCATCATACAGAAATACAACTCTGGGCAAGAAATAAAGAAAGATACTTTGAGTTTTCATTCAGATACTAACTATAGAGAAAAGGAGAAAAAAGAAGGCCCGTTTATAGAAGGCGGCATTATAGAAGGTACCCAGCATATTGCTATTTTCTAATTTCGTATCTTGAGCCCCCACACTTTTCTCCCACAAATAAAGGATCTGTCAAAGTGCTGTGCTAGGCCCTCTGGGATTTAGGGGAATGTCAGTTAGTGTCTTTGCTTTGAGGATCCTGTACTGTATTTGAAGAAACACTTTTTCATTTGTATATGTCTTAAGACAGGCTTCTTTTGAGTTATTCTTTACAGTCAGTATTTTTGGGGAAAATGCTATTTCTGCCTTCCCTTATCACTTACTCCATGGCTTTTTGCATCCTCTTGTCTGTAGTCACTGTTTTGTGGAATGTTCTCTGGGCTACAGATAACCTTCTGATCAGACCTAAAATACTTCCCTTAGTTCAAACGGCCTTTCTGTAACCACTGAAATAATTTACTAATTTGTCCATCTTGAAAAAGAGTTGTTTATAAAGACCATAAACTTATTGTATGAAGGTGTTCAAACCTAGGCTGAACAACCACTTGGTGGAGATGTTGTAGAGAGAATGAATGGACTAAAGCCCTTCAAGTCCTGAATTTTGTATTCTAGGTTATTTTAAATATATGGAAATTTTGAAATCTATGGTTAAAACCCAGATGAATAAAATATATGTCTTAAGTATTCTATACATTTGCCCAAAAGTATCCCCAGACTTTAAAATACTTAGAAGGTAAGGAATAAAAAGAGATGATGTCAGTCTTGAAGAAACAGCTAGCAATTCTGGATCCTAAATAGTGGTAAAAAGAACACCACAAGCCCAAAATGGAGTCACTCATGTTAAGAGCCCCATGTCAGCAAACCAAAACTTAATCGAACCAAACTGCAGCTTCAACCCCCAGGAATATAACCTTTAGCCAGTCAACCTGGAATTTCCTGGTCAGAAATAAGAAAAAAAATTGATAGACCTCTTTCTTTCCCCTTAGGAGGGCAACCTTGCCTAAAACAATGTATTCTTTGCTAATAATTTCCTTTTTCCACTCATTCTCTACCTTTAAAAACCTTTCCTTTTCTCTGTAGCTCTCTTTTCTATTTGCTAGATAGGATGCTGTCTGATTCAGTGAATCATTTAATAAAGCTAATTAGATCTTCAGATTTCCTTGGTTAAATATTTGTTTGACAATAGTAATAATTAGAATCTAACTTGTTAGGATAAATTCATTTTTATTTACTCGGCTGTGTTTACATGGAATTGTTTTGTATGCTCAAAAGGAAGTGTAACAGACTAGAAAACTAAAAACCATTTTCTAATACCCTCAAGTTACTTTCCTTTTTAAACCAAAAATACCTCTGCTGTTATGAAATAAAAATTTAATATGAGTAGAGCCAAATATTTAGCATGCTAAATATATATTATGACCAAGGGAACTCAATATTTAGTAAAATTGGTATCATAATGTTTGTGTAATGGCCAGTGAAATATTTAAGCCTAAATATGTTTTTACAAAAATAAGTAATATATTATGTCTTATAAAAGCAGGTTTCAGTGTGTAATATAAAAATTTACTGTGTTCTCATCATGACAGATTTACAGCTCTTAGAAAAAAACACCAAGAATGAAATTGATCCTGCTATATCTCAGGCTGAAAATCAGAGTGAAACCTCCCTAAGCAAAACCCTCAGCACAGAAAAAGAACTAATTAGCCAAGGACAAACCTTGAATGTTACTGACTTCAGAAAAGCAGTTACTTCAGAAATAAAAGACAAGGTGGGTTCGGGAAAAGACAATGGATGTACAGAATTTAAATCACCAAACGGTTCTTTTTTAGTGGCAGACAGATCAACAGAAACAGGAAAGATACACTTAGGAAGCACTGAAGGGCTCCATCTTCACCATGCAGATGTCCATCCGGAGGTTGAAAATACCAGACCATCTAACACTACCTTAAGTGAGACGGCTTACCAGACAAATCAAAAGAAAGATGTTTCTGAAGATGAACCATTCAAACGATTCAGATTGCTTCCAGGGATTCAAGAAAATGCCACAGACAAGGAAATTACAAAAACTGACCAAACCAAACCAGATCTGGGTGCATCTCTAAATATAAACAAGAATGCTGTTCAGTGTCAGAAATACAGTTTACAGGAGTCAAGTAATGATAAGCAATGTAAAACAAACCAAATGCAACTGTTAAATAAAAATAGTGAGTGCAGCGTATCGCCATTTAAACAAACTTCAGTTTTGCAGCAAATCTGTAATGATCCTTCAGAGAAACCTGAACTAACAATTCCCTCTGATACAGCAGCTAACCATCCCATTTCATCGGCTGCTGTCAGTGAGAATTTGAAAGTACTTCTTAAGAATTCAGATAAAAATGTTAATATTATGCCTATGTTGATGAAACCCAATTCAAGCCCTGGTGAAGGAACTATATGGAAAAATCTGAATGAGATGCACACTAGTCAACTGAAGAACTGTTTGGGATATTTAGAAAACAGTGCGACCACCTCCCATCTTCAGGTTAAAAATGAAAATATACATACTTCGGAAGTCAAAGACATGAAAACTGCTGTTCCTACGCAAACTTCCACAGAAATACAGTTTTCTAATAAAGAGAGTCAGATTGATGAGAATCAGATAACTGACGCCACAAAAAATGACCTTTTCCTTTCTGTGAATGTCAATGAAAGACAGCATTCATTGTTAAATACAGAGAAAACAGAGTCATTAAACAAAATCGTTTCAGGAAAAATTTACAGTGAAGGACAGCTGGAAGAATCATGTTCATTTCACATAAAGCCATCTGGAGATTTAGTAAACAGAAGTGGAAGGTCAGCCTTTGATCTTTCAACTTCAGATAAAAAAACTGAGAAAATTCCAGTATATGTGAATTTCTTAGACCCCAATCCTTGGTCAAAAGTAAATCAGACTGAAAGTCAAACACTGAGCACTTCTACTTCTAGCATTCCTTTGTTGAAGGAGAGACCAATAGGCCCATCAGAAAACAAAAATATCGTTTCAGTAACACTTTGTAAAAACGATGATGATATCAGGAAGGATACTGGACCAGGTAAGAAAACAATGTTTATTTATGTTTGCTTTTAAAATTTGAATTTCTACACCTTATTCCTGATAAAGGGGCTATTTATGTTTAAAATGAAACCATTTATATATATATTTTTGTTACCTAAGCCTAAGATACTCTACACATGTATGTATGTAAAAGTAGGAAAGGTTTTATTTAAATGAATGGATTTCTTTTCACATAAATCTGAGCCACTAATATCAACACGTACTGAGGTGCATGCAAATGCATACCGGAAATTAAAAAGAATTTCACCAAGGAACGGGAAATAGCAGAAACCACCACAGGTCCAGGTCATTAATTTTAAAATAGCAACAACTATCTAATTGGAGTCTCGCAGTAGTTGATGAAGCTTCTGCCAGTGGGCATGTTTATTCCTTTTCATTCTATACTGAAAAAACTTCCTTCTCTCATTTTCTTCTCCCAATTTTCTCCTTTTCCTGATTTTTCTATTTCTAAGCTTCCCTTCACTAGCTCTAGAATCCAGCTTTCTTCATTTTACAAGCACTGCTGAAAGTGTAACATTAATACATTTCATATAAAGATATTTGTCAAACACTTTAAACGCAATCCCTTAGTTATGTACCAACATTAAAGCATTGAAATATTCAACATTTCAGAGAATAGTGTATTTTAACCACCACATGAAATAACAGTGTCCAAGTTTTGCTTTATAAAAATATTCTAGAAAGGGGGGAGAGGTAAATGGATGTAATACATAGGACTTATAACACTGATGGGTGTTGAAGCTGGGTGACGGTCCTAAGTTCATACTCTATTTTTGTGTATTTGAAATTTTTCCTACCAAAAATATTTTAAAATAGAAATATACTAGATATCATATAAATGCTGTACAGATGTAATTTGAACAGCAAACAGCAGTTTAAGATTATCATGATAAAAGTTTACTTTGCTAATAGCAATCTCGTAACTAAAGTTATTGAGGTTGTTAAAGATATTCTTAGATTTTAAGGGAACTCTGCCTGTTTTACAGTGTGCTTTTTAGACCCATTAAACAAATGCAGATTACAAAGAAAGCTTTGAATGGACCTCAGAGCTACCGGATTCTTTAAAAAAAGGCAACTGATAGAACTCTGAAGAGAAAAATTGGGAATTAAAAGCAAAATAAGCATATCAGGTTTACTAGCATAAATGGAGAGGTAATACAGGGAAAAACAGAACCCACCAAAATACTGTAAAACCTCATTTTGCACACTATAACTTTCCTAATAAAATGTATTAACTTCAGATTGCATTCATTTTGAATCTGTTGAATGCTGCAGCTAGGCAAGTGCTGTTAGTTAAGGCGCTGGTCTCATGTTCACCGTTTTCTCACAGGGCCTTTCTTCTAAGTTAAATCTCAATGATATAAATAAGGATGGAAGGGGAGATCTAAAATTCTGCAGAAATTCAACTTGTAAAATATCCACTCATAAAAGATACAAGTATCTTTTAACCTTCAAAGCTGACAAGTTTCTCTAAATCATTTTTATCTACTTATTAAATTCCAGTGACCCCTACTAGTCAGCCCGTTTGTTGGGTTTCTTACTGTGGCCAATTTCTTTAAATATATTTTATAAATCTGACTTTTAGTTGATTCAGACTTTTCTCCATCAATCTTAACTGTTAAGATGGCTCACTTAATATGTTTACATCTGTGGCAATGCAATAACCAGGGGAATAAGGGTAACATTTTATGGGAGTTACTTTGTTTTAGCAGATATTTATACCATTTCACTCATTTTAGCGTGAAACCAGGTTTTAGAAAGTAGCAATAAAATTGTTTTCTGAAATGAAATACCTAATGTATGTTAAGAGCGAAGTCAATGAAAACTATAAAATGTTCAAAGTAAAAACAAAATAGAAATTGTTACTTTTAAATACAAAAGCATAGATAGGATCAGAGAAAAACAAGTTCAGTCACTAAAATGAGTGCCTGGAGAATAGAATTCAGTTGTTGCCATTTCCTCTGTCAACCAGATACTACCAGCGTTAACAGAGTTGCTGACACTTTGAATAACTCGAGTATCCATCCAGATCCCAAGGGAGAGCCCAGTGAAGAGAGGAATGCAACTGCAAAGACTTTTTACGATTCTTCTTTTCCCACAGAACACGTAAGTCAATTAAAAATATAGCCGAGCAGACCTTAGTGAGCTAATTCTACAGATATGTGTAGAACTGTATGCATCTGGATGCTTTAAGACCTAACTGATCTCCAAAATAATATCAAGAGGGCAACATGGCACCATTTTTCACAATTAAGGTTGATGGAACACAGCAGGAAAAAGTCACAGTGTATAAATCAAATAGATATAATCCAGCCTGTTTCAGGAAGGACAGCGTGAGGTAGTGTATTATGTATGTACTTCTATTTTTTTAGTCACCTAAATTTAGTAGTGGCATCTGAGCATTTAAAATTTTATCTTAATAAAAGATGCCTCAAAGTAATGCAATCAGTTAAGTTCCATTGTTCTTAATAGTGCTTAATTACATCATTTTGCGAAACTAGTGCAAAGAAAGAAACTTAAATTATTTCCGTTAGGACACAGTATGTGAAGGGATCAAATATCTTTAATATATGTGATATCAAGCATGGATGTATATATATTTTAAGCAAAGTATGTGTAGAGATTACATGGCTCCACAAGTCCATTTGTCATGAAAAGCAACTAACTACAGCTGACCAGTTTTTTTTGGCAAAATTTACAAGTTATTTTTATCTTAGCATGCAAAACTTAAGCATGAAAAAGCCTGTATTGTTCAAAATCTTAAAAACAGACCATTATAGGTGTTAACTGCTAAAAGGTATCACCTAAAAAGGTTAAAGAAAGATTACTTACAGAAAAAAACCAACTGCACAGTGACAGATTTTAAAGTAATTGTGTATTTTTAAAATTTTAGAGGTACACATTAACTTTCCCTTAGCACCTATAAAACAAAAATTACCGCACTAACACAGCCTTAACAAATAACAGCTTTCAACAATGTATTTTATTTTCCCATTAAGTTCATTTAAATTTTAAAATGCAACCCCAGGCTGAAATAAAGAAGACAGTAACCTGGCTTGGGGAAATTTTAGGCCAAAAGAGTAGAGCTTTTAGGCAGAAAGAGGAGGTACAGAGGTAATGAAGTGATTTTTAAAAGGAAGTGATAGAAAAGGAAAAGAGCAAAGATAGGTAGCAACATGTCTGGAACTAGAATTACTGCTGTAGGCTGCAAAACCTCAAATAAGCCAAATGACGAGTGTAAACTTTCATCAACACTACATCTTGTTTCTCCAACCAATCCCTGCTCCTCCCACCAAGGTAGTTAAGGGGAAAAGAAACTAAAGCAGGTATGTGTAAATGTCTCTTTTCTCTCCATCATCAAGATAAAAAGTCAAGGATTCTGGAAAATTAGCTAATGTGAACTTAATATCAAATGCACCAAAATGCATCAGGCATTGAGAGAGACCCCATTAAATCATACAGACCATCAGTCAGTTTACCTCAAAATCAGCAACCTAAATTTAGATTTGATATATTTCTCTAGATCCATATTGCATGGATGACTGACATTCATTTTGGCCCTGTGAGCTAAGTGACATATGTTGGGTACTTACATGCCAGACATTACAGAAATATACATTTATGCACATTGTTATCTATTACCAGTTACTCTACAATAGCATTTTGCAACAAAACAGTGCTGATACGAGTGAGGCTGCAAAACTTAAATGATTTGCCTATGGTCTCTGGGCAGTCCTGTGCTGATACTTTCGTGTTCATCTGTTATTTCATAAGACCATAAGCAATCAACAGTGAACACAGCATCACCACAAGGATCAGAGGCTAAGAGTTCAAGGGGACTGTGGCTGACTGTACAATTCTCAGGAGCCAAACAGACCCACCCAAAAGGAGCAACCCTTAGGGAACTGAGGTTTGAATGTAAACATTTAAGCTCATTGAAAAATTATTACTATACAATCTCACTTTGAAAACGTTATGCATATGCCACCTTTTCCAGTCTGATGGGGAGATTTTAACGTAAGGCAGTACTCGAAGATCTTCACAAAGATGTATAAAATTATATTCATTATAGCCTAATTCACAACAGTAAGCATTTCCCAGCGACTTAAATGTTCAGCATATTACATCATGGAACATGGAATATAATGGAGCCATGTTCTTAGACTTTTAAAAACAGAGGAAAATGCTATAAATGTTTTAAACACAGAACAGAAAATGATATAATTATGATCCAGATTTTGAAAGTATATATACCCACAGAAGAGAGAATATTTACAGCAAAATGTTTAACGGTAGTTGAGATTTTAAGTAATTTTAATGTAATTCTTACCCTGTTCTTTATTTCTAATTCTTATTATTTCTAATTATTTCTAATACATATATAATAATCTTTTACCAGATTTTATCTGGAATTGGCGACCAGTGAAGATGTTTTTCAAGAAATTCTGTGCAGCCACTGACAATGGTTTATGAGAAATTTTAACGACCTAGGAAATAGCCCACAGAGGGAAAAACCAAGATATAAAATTCTATAGAATGATCAAATATGTTAAAAATAGAAAAAAAGACTAATAGCAAACAATACCAAAATGCTGACTAGTCTCTCTGGATAGATTACTGGATAGATTACTAGTGATTTTAGTTTCTTTATTGGAAGTTTAGATAATAGAGGAAAACATATAATTATTATCAGGAAAAAAATAATACTGTGTTAAAAAGTAAGTGTATGACCCAATGCAGTGTCTTGGAGACATGCCAACTTCTAAATACCTTAACTGCCCTTTCCTGTTTGTGCAACAGTGGTGCTCTTAAGCAGGAGGAAACAAAGTAAAAGGCAGCTTCTATATTGCAGTTTACCTCCGTTAGCATTTTTTTTAAAAGATTTTATTTGACAGGGCAAGAGAGCTCAAGCAGGGGGGAGGCGCAGAGGGAGAAGCAGCCTCCCGGCTGAGCAGGGAGCCCGATGCGGGAATCGATCCCAGGACCTTGGGATCATGACCCGAGCTGAAGGCAGACACTCAACCATCTGAGCCACCCAGGTGCCCCCACCTCCGTTAGCATTTTTAATTTTCCCCTGGCTTTGACAGAAGAAACAAAACATAGACATGTTTGGGAAGGGAAGAGTAGCAGACAAAACAGATTTTGATTTGCAATTGTTTTAATTATCTTTTCTTTCAGTGTAAGCTCAAGACCTTTTAGAAAATGTTCATGGTACCCCTGGACTCTATCAGGGATCTTAAGGAGCTACTATTACATAGGCCTAAGCCTCCAGATTCTCATTTTATTGGTTTTTCATGCCAAATTAAGGTAGTTGTTGAAAATTAGTCAAGAAAAACGATGGCTTCATCACACACTCATAATTGCAGAGCCGTGAGGATTTTCTTTTAACTCATATTGATAACTTAAAAAAAGTTATTTCAGTGGTAAGCAAAACAAATTTGGTCTTTCCTAGGCGAAAATAAAGCCTGTGAAGTCAGTTCTGCTCCAAAGCCATTTTCAGGCAACCAAGATTAAAGATCCTACTGATGTGGGTGCATCTTCTACTGGTGAAGATGACTGGCAGAGCCTGGTAAGAAATCAAATTAATGAAATTGAAAACTTCCTAAGCTTAGAAAATGACAACCAACCTAAGAAAAGAAAAGCAGAAGAGATGTTGGAAAAAATGACAGATTAAAACAATGTTGATAAATGCTTTCAGTGGTGAACTGATTTAACTGAAATACCAGTAAGGTTTTGACTAGAACAAAATGTTGCACCTAAAGCTTTACAGTTACTCACTTTTCCAATTTTTGATGTGATAAAATTATACTACCATTATGTTTTTACAAATGCTTCAGTTAAGATAGCTAAGATGGCTGTTAGCATCAAATTCCCCTTAATTAAATTTGCTTTCCTCCATATATCCTTTCATCAAAGCTCTTTCCTGTTGCACCTTTAACCCCTTTCCTTGCAGAACACAACTTCCAAATTACACAAGATAGTGACCCCCTTTGTAATGGATTACTTTATATCCTCTGAAACTTGTGACTTTTTACATTTCAACTTAAGACAATAAATGTCCAGACTATAGTCAAATTTCAGTTTGCTTTACTATGATTTAGATTTTTTCCAAAAAACAAAATTTTATATATAGCATAAAAATTCATGTATCAGAAAGACTCAAAAGGCTGTTTTTCACTTTGTTCAAGTTTTGTTTCCAGGCATTTAGTGTGTCATACAGTTGTTGCCACTGCTGTTTTCCAAATGTCCGATGTGTACTATGACTAAAAATTGAAAAATTAAAAACAAAGTTATTAGTCAACTTTTTATCCTTCTGCATTCTTTTACAGTACTACTACACACTTATATCTAGTTAAAAAACAAGGCTAAATATACATGAAAGACCCAAGCTTCTAATTCTTCTCTTACAATTCTAAATTATTTTTAAAAAATCTTTTATCATATTGATCCTGAACTACATAAAGCAGACACAAAAGTCATTAGTATTCTGGCCAATGCTGAGCCATTAAATGAAATGTGCTGGAAAATAGGACTCTTTCATTAAATAAGCTAATCACATTCAGTCTGAACTTTAATAAAATTATGATAAATAGCAACTATTTAACTACAGTCAACTGATAAGAACACCACCTTGGTTCTCTAAACATTTAAGTGAAATAATCGGAACAAACTAAATTGTTCTACAAGATGCTGCAGTCTTAAGTGTCTTACCTGACAACTACTTTCCTCTGGGTCTGATCAATTTTGCAGTAAACCATTTTAGTTCTTACTGCTGAAAAAAGATATTTTACATGATATGTTATATGGAAAATTCCCAAGAAAAACAGCTAAGATATAAAACTAAACCATAATAAACTTTACAATTTTCAAACATTTTATAAACTGGCCCTCTGAATCTAGTAACAAGCACAGCAGTGTGATGGAACCAAGAGGAAGGTTATGCATTTGTGCTATGGTTGCCAGGTGAATCTATATAGTTTTTATTAAGAATTCTAAATGTTCTCCCCTACAATTGCATATGGGGGAAAACACTAATTTCCTAATAAAATATTACTCCTTTGCAGGACAGTTTGAGACTTAGAGCATTAAAAGAAACCATGTCAATAGTTCTGTACATTTTATTAATCTTGACTGGACAAGTCCCCCAACTTTCAAACGTAAAAAGCCCAGAAAAAAAATTTGAGTAACAAGTAAATCATATATTACAATGTAATTGTTAGGAAAGGTCCTGCTTCTAGCCAATGATAAAAAACTGATGATTCATATTTACAGATCATTTACTATGTACCAGGTAGTAGGCTAAAGTGCTCTTTACCTGCATCAACGCATTTAATCCTCAGAACCACGTAGTAACTCCTTCATTCCTGTTTCACAGAGGAAGACGTGGTCCTCAACCCAGGTCTGATACTAAAATCAAGGCTCTTAACCACTATGGCATACTGCCTAAAGGCCTTTCTTCTGTATGATTTTGAGGGACTGAACACCAAAACCACAAAGCAATTTGTACTTCCACTGAATTTTCACTCTACTACAAATATAACAAGTCTAAACATACACATCTGCCACAAGAGAACCTAGCTTTGTTAGAATATGACTCAGTTTCAAGACACAAAATCTTTTTTTATTGTTTTCTTAAGCAGTCTCCATGCTGAACATGGGGCTTGAACTCTTGACCCCAAGATCAGGAGCTGCATGCTCTTCTGACTGAGTGAGCCAGGCACCCCAAGATACAAAATCTTATATTCCACAAGGTGAAAGAGAAATTCTAGGGAAAAAATGAAAACATTCTAATTGCCTTACCATCAATAACAAATGCTTCAACATCATCGGCTCCAATCTGAAGTTCTTGCTGCATTGTGTCAAAAGAAATTTCTTTGTTTTCCACTGCCATTCCCATGAAAGTAAGCAGTCTCATTTTCGCCATATTCTGTTCATGTAATAGACCTGAGTAACACAGTGGGTAAGGCCTGATGAACACCCATACTAGTTTAAGATCTGCACAATTACAACTCTTATGGCAAAAATCATTGAGCATTTACAGCATTAATTCTGACAAAGCTGCTTAAATTTGCAAACCATAAACTGACCACATAATAAAATTACGGAATATTACAATTATTTTTCTAGAACTTCATTTCTTGGCTACAGTGCTACAGGTCATAGGTTCAAAGTTAAGAACGGCCTATAAAATGATATTTTTTAAGCCCTAGAACTTCTGCACATTTTACATTTTTTATAGTCAAACATTTTAGGAGATAAAATATACAGAGTTCATTTCATAAGAACATTTTTTTAAATTACTTAAGCTTATTTTTACTATTTGCTCTCCATTTAAACACAGGATTTCTTATCTTTTTGTTGGGTGTATTACTAGCAAACATGAACCCTTAAAATATTTCCATATACATTTAATTATGAAAACATTCCATTTCCCAGTTCACTTTGGATTTATTTTAATACTTAAGTCAAAACTGTGTTCATCACTTAACAATTACAGGCTGCATTGATTAGTACCAGATAAAATTAAACAGTACCGTTAACAGTGATATCTGAAGTAGAAAACAGTACAAATAATTCAAATTTCGCCTTATACCTTCTAGTGAAACATGCTGTTACAATTTTTCAGATAACAAACAACTGTTAGACGCAAAAGAAAAATTACCTAGTCCTGATTCTTTCATTTTAAAAAATAAAACTGAAGAGCAAAGAGATTAAATGACTTCATTAGTCAGAGTGGCAGTACTCAGCCTAAAAAATACATTTGCTTATAAAATAAATGACTAGTAATACACATAAATATTTACAAATCCTGATTATCTAAATTATTACCAGTTCCTAAGTGGAAACTGAATTATAACACAATATCATATATACTTGATTTGATACTAACTTATTAATTATAAAAACAAATTTCTAAAAATTAATCTAAAATTACACATTCCTTTTCTCTAAAATTTCAAATTATGTAAACTGAGCAAATGACTGATCATGTACCCTCTAATAATTAAGAGCCCCAAGTTTCTATTGTTAAAAAAGTTCTAAGCACTCCATAAATAAACTTGAAATTTATAACATATATTAGCAGAAGACAAGGGAAGCCCATTAATACAGGACATAATCATCCATTAATTAGCTGTAATTATGATGCAGGCCTTCTATTTGGCACAGATTCAAAAAAAACATGATCATCATAACTCAAATGAATGAGGTATCCAAGTAAGTATTGCTAACCGGGTTTAATGGAAATCTACAAGCATCAAAAAATCAATTAGTGCACATTAACCCTAATTAACGAATGCAAATTAGATGCTGATTAACTTTCTGAAGCAAGAAGGTAGCAACTGTATAACACCAGATTACATGTAGACATGTTAGGGCAATTCAGTTGACACAGGATAACGCTTACTGTTGGCCTAAGTTGTCAGTGTTAATAAAACAAAGTGTTTTGATAAAGTGATGCCACCTGTAGAGTCTAGACATTTGTAACCAGACTTTCAGTTTTAATAAATGTTAGCAATACATGCAAAACCAAAAACGCACACATTCAATAAGATGTTTTGCTGAAAGCATCTTTTATAAATTTCTAATAAAAGATAGCTTATTTGCATACATGTTCAAGAAACTAAAGCCAAAACAGGGAACTGGACTTCCAGTTGGCACCATAAATTAGAAATGTTATGTTTTTCCTATCACAGAGAATAACTACTTAAGATTCTTCTCAGTATTTTCATATACAAGAAAATTCCTTAACATTCGCAGTTCTCTTGGCATATATACTTCTTTCAGTATGATAAAATGATACTCTTAAAGTTTCTAAGATATAATTAAAATACTATTTTACTGCTACTCTTTGTGTAGTTACAAGCTTAACACAAATTTAAGAATTTATCAGAGAAATGAAGATTATTTCTAGAGTGAATTATGTAAAAACCATTATCTATCTTAAGTGTGGAAACCTGCGTGTTAGAACTCATTCTCAAAATCAAAACTATTAAGCCAGTGAAGTATGAGTTAAAGACTAGTAGAAAGATGTGCTTTGTTTCATGAAACTAGAACAGTACCTTCAAAGAGGAAGTCACAGTGTTCTGTGTCATATTTCAATTTTAAAGTTATAAAAAAATCTAATTTTATGGAAACATTTATTCATTACTAATATGTCAAAACCTTAATGCAGTAATAAAAAAATGTGCATCATTGAGCAATTTCTGCATTGTCACTGACCCGTCTTAAAATGCTGCAATATAGAAAACGTAATTTTAATGCATGCAATAGCTTATGAACCAGTGCTCCTTTGAAACAGTCAATTACACATCAATGGGGGAGTGTCAAAGTGTTAATTACTACTCCTTTTTCCTTGGTGCGTAAATAAAGAGGTTGCTGACATTAACATTCCATCACATAGCTTCATGCCACAAAACAAATTAACTTGGACAGAATGTGGTTTTCTGGGTCTAGTGCACCTGGCAAAGCATTCTACACAAACATACTTGCATCTACTTTATCTTGGTATATTTTAAATGCCTTATTATGTTCAGAATAATTCAATCTTCCCCAATTCCAATGGCTGCACAAAATATACAGGTGATAGGAATTAATGATTGCCAAATTGAGGACTAATAGTAATAATCAAAATAGATTATAAATGAGTTCTTCATCTATATCTCAAACCAGGAGACTAACAATTCAATATTAACATGGAAAATATAACCAACCTCTAAGGTGTCTTGATAATTGCCTAGTAGAAAAACAAAGCACCTCAGTTTCATAGTTGACTTCACTTTCAAAAAACTGGTAGTTTTAGAACAATTTAAATCTGTTCAACTACAGATTTTCTAACTTTTCTCTAATTTTAGTGTGTTAAAAACATGCTCCAGAAGGAAACTAAATACTGAATAGATATGGAATTTGCTCAATGAAGATAAGATTAAATTCAGTTTGGCAAACAAAGGCTGATGCTCTAGAAAGAAAATTCAAAGGTTAAAATCATATAAAGCTAAGACAACACTGTCTTCAACAAATTGTAAAGAAAGTTTCTCCCATCATGTAATTCCATTTCTAATTCCACCTACAGCTTCACTAAGATCTTAACAATATGTACACTTCTAGAATTTGTTAATTTTGGGGAGGAAGTGTGCACCAACCATAAAATACATTACAGGGGAAAAAAAATTTGTTTCAATTGTGTAACTACGGCTTCTTTTTTAAAAAATCACCAAAAACAAAAGGAATAAGGGTCTTTTACAAACAAATAATTGTATTTTAAATAATAAAGCAGATTTTAGTCATCAAATTTTGTCACCTGTTAAAATGAGTACTTCTAAAAGTCGCCATTATGAACAAAGCAATGGTGATCCTTTAAGCTGCTTTTCTGCTTCATCCTCCATTCCACAATTTAAAAACACACGTATCAATGGAACTATTTCTATCCGAATCTCCTCTAACACCTGCTTCTTGCTAGAACTTTACCTCAAAGAAGCAGGGTCCAGTAAACCTGGAAGGGGGGCCTAAAGTCCAACAAACTCTTATAGAGAGAAAAAAAGGCTTAGGTTTTCTGACTCTAGTTTCATACTCTTTCCACTACAAATGCTACTTCCTACACCCTCTTATTTTTGATTCCCAGTTCATTCTGAGTAATCTTTTAAACTGTCCACCTGTTTGCTGCTGTTCTATCATACACCACTGGTTAGGGTAATCTAAACAAAAGGCCAGTCCTATTTGTTGGATTTTACAGTACATGAGAGTTCTAGAACAGCATGTTCCCATCTTTCTTTATACCCCAACAAAGAATAAACTCCAAAACTTACCAAGTGAATCAATGAAGTCTTTATTATTCTGATAAAACTTGACATATGATGCCAATTTAGCACTCACAAAAATGGTTAAAAGCTACAGACAGAAAATAAAGATATAATATTCAATACAGAATCGAGATTTATACTCAAGATATTTTTAAGTTATTAACTCAGCAATAAGACTCCTTCAGTGCAGAAACAGCAATTGGTTTGATCAAATTACCATCTAAACCATTTGCTTTCATTAAGACTCACTTAGATGAAGAATTAGTAAATACAGTGAGCTCTAAGTGAGCTAACCCTGAAAGACGGTGGAACAGCATAATACAAATGGAAACTAATCCAAAATGTATTTATACTTATACCTGAAAAATGTGTTCATGTGTTTTTAAGTATCAGATTTATCTTCATTACTGGGGCTACCTGATACTACATATAAAAAGAAATTTGTATTATTTAAGTTCTTAACAGCCCGGCAAGTATAGAGATGAACGAAAGGGAGAACGAACAGGTACGTTCAGTGATTGGGGAAAAAAGGCTGGTCCTAAATTTCATTCTGTTCTTGATACAAAAAAAATAAACAGTTCTCTTTCCAGATCTAATTGTCATGTTCATGAATACAAAGAAAAAGAGTTCTGCTTCATTATATTGTATTTAGGAAAAGAGAACATTTTCCACATTAAAGATAAAGTACTTACGTCATGAATAAGCTCGCCTTCCAAAAATTTGACTGGTTTTAAAGTGAGAAGATGGTCAAAAAGAAATGCATTTGGATCTTTCAATGCTCGTACAATACACCTTTATTAAAAAACAAAAATGCAAGCTCAGACTCCTGAGATTCAGGAACTTTTCACCAATTTTTACAGATTGCAAAATATATTTAATTCAGTAAAATATCTAAGAGTTCAATATACACAACATAAAAAAAGCTACAGGACTGACATTAAAACAGGCCAATAAATCTCTTTATCAGGTATATCTGTTTTAACAAAATAATAAAGTATTTGTAGACAAAAACATAGGTGGAGAGAAAACATGACCAAAATAATCAATAACTAAAACAGCAGGAGCATCTTCCCGTATGCGAGACACTGAGTTAAGCGCGTTACATGCATTACGTCACTTAATCCTCACAACACCCTGACATACGATATTATCATACCTGTTATCAATGATGAAACAGGCTCAGAAAGAACTTGTCTGATAAGTACTAATTAAGTAACAGAGTATTTGAATGCAGGCAGTCTTACCTCAGAGTTAAAGATCTTTCCCATACACTAGTACACTTTCTAGCAACACCTAGGTCCCTGTGAAGCTATACCCTATAGAGAAATTATTTCCATTTCACAGATTTAAAAAACTGATTCCATTAATATTGCTACTGATGGCTGAAGCCCTTATTCTCATTAGCAATAGGCTAACTTTCAGCATGCCGCCAACTTTTCCTCATCTATATACCTTAGTATCAAGATAAAACCAACCCAACATTAGGTTCTACTTCTCAGGTTGGGGTCATCACACCCAATTCAGCAATACCCTAAACAGAAAATATTATGTGGCTATTCCACATACAATCTATGGTTATTCCAATACCAAGCCCTGGATTTTAGTATCTACATTGGAATCACCACAGAGCACACAGTATCAAATGGCTCTGGATCACTGGGAGACACAAAACATAATTTCTGCTGTAGCTCTATCTCCAAGCTGCAGGTAGCTTCCATCACACAGACACCGTGTTCAACATTACCTGTGGGCATCAACACGAGCCTGGGAAGCGTTGTCCTCTGTGTAACTTCCTAGCAATTCCACCATGACTTTTGAAGCGGCATCACTAAAAAGAAATATTGCTTGAGGAATTTCAGAATATCATTACTGCCATTCATTCACTCAAAAATATTTACTAAATGCCAAATACTATGCTGATGATACATACATAGGTGACCAAGAGACATGGTCCTGCCCTATGGGAAAAATCATGGTACTTTCCTTCTAGAAGGTAAGACTGAGGACTAAGGAAAAATAACAACTAACAAGTGCCATGATGGCAGCCAGAAATGAAAAACCAGTAAGAGATATGCAAAGAATAAAGAAGAAGGAATCCATGTATATCACTAAAAGCCAACAAACCATGAAAGAAAGCAAGAGAAGGATCAGAGAAAATCTACAGAGAAAACCACAAAATAAGTAACAAATTGGCAATAATATATATCAATAATTACTCTGGATGTTAAAAGAGACTAAACACTCCAATCAAAAGAGAGAGGGTGACTGAGTGGATTAAAAAAAAAAAACAAGACCCATCTACATGCTCCCTACAAGAGTCTCATTTCAGACCAAAAGATGCCTGCACAGACTGAAATAGAGGGGACGGAGAAATATTCAATATGCAAATGGATGTCAAAAGAAAGCCTAGGTAGCAATACTTACTTATACTGGACAAAACAGACTTAAAAACAAAAACTGTAGGGGCCCTGGGTGGCACAGCGGTTAAGCGTCTGCCTTCGGCTCAGGGCGTGATCCCGGCATTATGGGATCGAGCCCCACATCACGCTCTTCCGCTATGAGCCTGCTTCTTCCTCTCCCACTCCCCCTGCTTGTGTCCCCTCTCTCGCTGGCTCTCTCTATCTCTATCGAATAAATAAATAAAATCTTTAAAAAAAAAAAAACTGTAACAAGAGACAAAAAAAGACACTATATATTCATAAATCGGAAAATCCAACAAGATGATATAACAATTGTAAATATTTATGCACCCAACATGGGAGTACCCAAATACATAAAACAGTTAATAACATTAAAAAAAAACGATAATAATATAGTAATAGTAGGAGACTTCAACACCCCACTTATATCAATGGACAGATCATCCAAACAGAAAATCAACCAAGGAAACAGTGGCTTTGAATGACACAATGGACCACATGGATTTAACAGCTATATTCAGAACATTCCATCCTAAAACAGAATACACATTCTTTTCAAGTGCACAAAAAACATTCTCCAGAACCGATCACAGAATAGGCCACAAAACAAGTCTCGACAAATTAAAAAAAAAAAAAAAAAAAAGTCATACCATGCATTTTTTCTGACCACAATGCTATGAAACTAGAAATCAACCATAAGAAAAAATCTGAGAAAAGCACAAGTACATGGAGGTTAAATAACATGCTTGTAAGAAATGAATCGGTCAACCAACAAATCAAGAATAAAAAATTACATGGAAACAAGTGAAAATGAAAACACAATGGTCCAAAATCTTTGCGATGTAGCAAAAGTGGTAATAAGAGGGAAGTTTATAGCAATACAGACCTATCTCACAAGAAGCAAGAAAATCTCAAGTAAACAACCTAAACCTTACACCTAAAGGAGCTGGTAAAAGAATAAAACTCAAACCCAGGAAAAGGAAGGAAATGATAAAGATGAGAGCAGAAATAAATGATATAAAAACTTTAAAAAACCCAAAGAACAGATTAATGAAACCAGGAGCTCATTCTCTGAAAAGATCAACAAAATTGATAAACCTTTTAGCAAGACACATCAAAAAAAAAAAAAAAAAAAAAGGACCCAAAAAAAAAAAATCACTAAGAAGAAAAATAACAACCAACACCACAAAATAAACAATTGTAACAGAACATCATGAAAACCTATATTCAAACAAACTGGAAAACTCAGTAGAAATAGGTAAATTCCTAGTAACATATAACCTACCAAAACTAAAGCAGGAAGAAATAGAAAATTTGAAAACACCAATTACCAACAATGATATTGAATCAGTAATTTAGAAACTCCCAAAAAACAAAGTCCAGAACCAGATGGCTTTGCAGGTGAATTCTACGGGACATTTAAAGAAGAGTTAATACCTATTTTTCTCAAGCTATTCCAAAAAATAGGAAAGGAAAACTTCCAAATTCACTCTATGAGGCCTGATACCAAACCCACATAAAGACATCACAAAAAAGGAGAACTACAGGCCAGTATCTCTCACGAATATAGATAGGAAAACCCTCAACAAAATATTAACAAACCAAATCCAACAATACATTAAATCAAACTCTGTGATCAAACGGGATTTATTCCAGGGATGTAAGGGTGGTTCAATATCTGCAAATCACTCGGTGTGATATATCACACCAATAAGAGAAAGGATAAAGACCATATGATCATTTCAACAGATGCAGAAAAAGCATTTGACAAAGTACAACATCCATTTGTGATAAAACCCTCTGCAAAGCAGATCTAGAGGGAACATACCTGAACATAAACAAGGCCTTATACGAAAAACCCACCGCCAACAAAATACTCAATGGTGAAAAACTGAGAGCTTTCCCCCTAAGGCCAGGGACAAGATAAGGATGTCCACCTCTCACCACTTTTATTCAACATAGTACTGGAAGTCCTAGACACAGCAATCAGACAACATAAAAAAATAAAAGGCATCCAAATTGGTGAGGAAGAAGTAAAACTCTCATTATTTGCAGATGACCTGATACTATATACAGAAAACCCAAAAGACTCTACCAAAAAACTACTAGAACTGATAATGAATTCAGTAAATTCACAGGATACAAAATTAACATACAGAAATGTGCTGCATTCCTATACATTTAATAATGATGCAAGAGAAAGAGAAACTAAGAAAACAATCTCATTTACAATCACACAAAAAACCAAAATAACTAGGAATAAATTTAATCAGAGGTGAAAGACCTCTACTCTGAAAACTATAAAACACTAATAAAAGAAATTCAAGACGACACAAAGAAATGGAAAGACATTCCATGCTCATGGGCTGGAAAAACAAACACTGTTAAAATGTCCATACTACCCAAAGCATTCTACACATTTAATGCAATCCCTATCAAAATACTAACAGCATTTTTCACAGAACTAGAACAAACAATTCTAAAATTTGTATATGGAACCACAAAAAAACCTCAAAACAGCCAAAGCAATCTTGAAAAAGAAAAAACTGGAAGTGTCACAATTCCAGACTTCAAGTTATATTATGAAGAGACAGTTAAAACAGTACGGTACTTAGAAAAATAAAAATAAAAAAGTAAAACAGTACATTACTGGCATAAAAATATACATATACAGATCAATGGAACAGAACAGAAAACCCAGAAACAAACCCACAATCACATGGATGATTAATCTTTGACAAAGGAGGAAAGAATATCCAATGGGGAAAAATGAATGGTGTTGGAAAAGCTGGACAGCTACATGCAAAAGAATGAAACTGGACCGTACGTACACAAAAATAAGCTCAAAATGGATTAAAGATATAAATGTGAGACCTGAAACCATAAAAATCCTAGAAGAGACCACAGGCAGTAACTTCTCTGACATCAGCTATAGCAACATTTTTTTAGATATGTCTCCCAAAGCAAGGGAAACGAAAGTAAAAATAAACTACTGGAACTACTTCATAAATAAAAAGTTTCTGCACAGCAAAGGAAACAATTAACAAAACTAAAGGCAACCTACAGAATGGGAGAAGATATCTGCAAATGACATATCCGATAAAGGGTTAGTATCCAAAATATATAAAGAACTGATATAACTCAAACACCCAAAAAAACAAATAATCCAATTAAAAAATGGGTGATGTCAACAGACACATGAAAAGATGTTTGACATCACTCATCGTCAGAGAAATGCAAATCAAAACTACAATGAGATGTTACCTCACACCTGTCAGAATAGCTAAATCAAACACAAGAAACGTGTTGGCGAGGATGTGGAGAAAAAGGAACCCTCGTGCACTGTTGGGGGGAACGCAAACTGGTGCAGCCACTATGGAAAACAGTATGAAGGTCCCTCCAAAAGTTAAAAAGAACTACTCTGATCTAGCAATCATAGTACTGGTTATTTACCCAAAAAATACAAAAATACCAATTCAAAGGGATACACACCTATGTTTACAGCAGCATAATTTACAACAGCCAAACTATGGAAGCAGCCCAAGCGTCCATAAATAGATGAATGGATAAAGAGAAAGATACACGCACACACACACACACACACCAGAATATTATTCAGCCATAAAAAAGGAAAAAAAAACACTTGCCATTTGCAACATGGACGGAGCTAGAAAATACTAAGTTAATAAGTCAGAGAAAGACAAATACTGTATAATCTCACTCACGTGGAATTTAAGGAACAAAACCGGGGGAGGGGGGAAGAGAAACAAACCAAGAAACAGACTCTTAACCACAGAGAATAAACTGATGGTTACCACAGGGGAGGTGAGTGGTGGGATGGGTGAAATAGGGCATGGGGATTAGAGTACGCTTATTATGATGGGGGGGGGATTAAAACACACACACACACCCCCCGCAAGTGCAATGAAGGAAATAAATGGTAATGTAAAAGAGTAACAGAAGCAGAGACAGGGAAGTACACAGGGAAAGTCTTTGAAGGAATGACATATAAGATGAAATCTAAAGGATGTAAAATAATTGGCCACAGTGTGTTGGAGGTGGAAGGCTGGATAACTTTCCAGGCACAGGAAAGACCAAGTACAGAGGGCCTGGGTAGGAAAACAGTTTTGTGTTCTAGAAATTATTAGAACAGCATGGCTGAAGTTGAGCCAACACCATATATTTAAATAACTCTACTAAAAATATCCTTCCAATTACACTATCCTTAAAATTATGTAGATGATCGATTTTAGTTGCAGTGAAAAGCACAATATGTATTCATTTGATTTGAAGTCTTAGAAAATGTGTACCTTCACCCTTTATTTCCTCCTTTAAACTGATGAATCATTGGACAGTTACAGAAAATTTACTGAATTATGAAAAATCATTTTTTTCTTTTTTTGTTTCCTAAAAACACTCCCCCCCCAACATCTCAATTCAATTTGGGTAAAATCAGTAGGAGCTGTATAATTTATTTTAAAAAGTTAAATGGTATTTTAAAACTCCCTACAAACCTAAGGTGTATTAAAATATACAAATGTAGGAGCGCCTCACTGGCACAGTCAGTTGAGTGTCTGACTCTCGGTTTCAGTTCAGGTCGTGATCTCGGGGTCATGGATCGAGCCCTGTGACAGGCTCCATGCTCACTGTGGAGTCAGCCTGGAATTCTCTCTCCCTATCTCCCTTCCTGCTCCCCCCCCTCTAAAATAAATAAATCTTAAAAAAAAAAAATGTAAATATAGGAGTGGTTACGTGGTAACCAGCATCTTATACATAGTGATAGAACTGTAAGAATTTGAAGAAAATTTTAATGAAAACCTGTTTTACTCATTGTTAATTATCTTGTGATACTCTACAAGCACAAGTGAATTTCATTTTCTAGTTTTAACAGCCACAATATATTTCAACCTGATATATCTTATCAGCTAAAGAAATCTGAATTCACAAATATCAGATAAAAGAATCCATTTAAAGTGCATATCTGATATACAATCAGGGCTCAAAAAAATGTTCCATGATTTGCACTTACCAACCACTAATACAAGTAAAATAATGGAGGAAACCCATAGATATAAGTATTCTTACTAAAAGGGCAAAGTGAATCTCAGAATTCTAACTGAGAAGCAGGAAAGAAAATTACATTTTATGTGTATTGGGCAAAAATCAAATCTTAAGATTTAAATCAGCAGTGTGACAAAACTTGTATGTATGTATGTATGTATTTATTTATTTACTTAAAGAAACTTGTATTTAAATAAAGTAGCCATTCTCTTCTGCTTCCTTGGGGTGGGTAGCATTTATCCATCCAGGGCCCATAATGTGCCAAACACCCTGGGCATGCACAATGGTTGACAGGTAAGGTTCCTCACCCTTCACTGAGCATACACCTTTCAAACCTCTCAACAAAGGCTGTTATGCGCCATGATAAAAGTAGAGGGTGCTGTAGAGGAGAGGCATTTAATCTAAACATGAGAGTACTTTAGGCAGAGAAATGAAGTTGAATGTAGGTCATCTAGACCGAGGGTAGGCAAACTTTCTATGAAGAGCCAGACAGTAAGTATTTTAGGCTTTGTAGGCCATATGGTCTCTGCTGCAACTACTCTAGTCTTGGCAACAGCAGCCACAGACAATACCTAAATGAGTAAATATGACTGTGTTCCAATAAAATTTTATGGACACTGAAATTTGAATTTTGTATAATGTTCCTATGTCATGAAATATTATTCTCCCTTTCATTTTCTTTCTTAACCATTTAAAATAGTAAAAACCATTTCTGGCTTGTGGGCCATACAAAAAGGTGCCAGCCCCTGGTCTAGACTGGGAAAGAGCAGGGTGCTCTTACAGCTGACACAGGTTCACTGTCTTGCGTGCGATAACAAAACCCAAGGTCTGTGTATTGGGGGAAAATGGAGGGAGGGAATATCCATTAAACAGAGCAAAGTTTCTGTGGTCTGTCAACACACCACACAGAAACGGCATGATTATCAACACATTCACCAAGCCCAAGCTACCTCAGCAGGTAACCTAGGAGCCCGTATCAGAAAGTCTTACATGCTATGAATTTTGTAATACATCCTAAAGAAAAATTTGCTGAAACTTGTATTTCAGAAATCATTATGGTTGCAGACTGGAGAAAACAGATTACACTTCAAGATGTTTCACTGAGAAAAAAAGAGACTAATTTAGAGAGAGAAAATGACATTTTAGTCACACTGAGTTTGAGGCAGCTATGTGCCATGTCTGAGTGGAAACATGCAGAAAAAGGTAGAGAGCGGTTGAACACAAAGATCCAAGGCACAGAAGGGAAGCCTGAGTTAAAGACATGGATGTCAGGGCGCCCAGGTGGCTCGGTCAGTAAAGCAGCTGCCTTTGGCTCAGGTCATGATCCTGGCGTCCCGGGATCAAGCCCCATGTCAGGCTCTCTCAGTGGGGAGCCTGCCTGTCCCTCTGCCTGCTGCTCTGCCTGCTTTCGTGTATGCGTATGCACGCTCTCGCTGTCAAATAAATAAATTAAACCTTAAAAAAAAAAAGACATGGATGCCCATTCATTAGATGACAGAAGCCATGGGAATAGATGAGATGACCCAGGCAGAGTGAGAAAAGGGTCCTAGGACAAAATCTTAAGTAACAGTATTTAATGGAACAGAGAAAGAATAATTTACAAAGGTGCCTGAGAATGAACTGCCAAAGAGATTGGAGAAAAACAAGGAGAGGTATCATCCAAGTCAAGAGCAGCTTCTATGAGGGAAGGGGTACCATGGTCACATGGTGCTGAGAGGTGCAGGAAAACAGGGACTGTACAGTGACCACTGGACTGCATCTATTCTTAGAAATGAAGGAACCAGGGGCACCTGGGTGGCACAGCAGTTAAGCATCTGCCTTCCGCTCAGGGCGTGATCCTGGCATTGTGGGATCGAGCCCCACATCAGGCTCCTCTGCTATGGGCCTGCTTCTTCCTCTCCCACTCCCCCTGCTTGTGTTCCCTCTCTCGCTGGCTGTCTCTATCTCTGTCAGATAAATAAATAAAATCTTAAAAAAAAAAAAAAAAAGAATGGCAAAAATAAATAAATAGGGGGAAAAGCCAGGAATCTTATACTTGCAAGGTGTTTTAAGATTTTTTAATCTAAAAGCCTTTGGGAAGGACATGTACTCTAGTTCCATAAATCACCACTTCATGTGCTTTTGTACATCTCTACTTTTGTAGCCACTACTTTTGCAACATATTTCATAAACAGTCATTCCTTTAACAGATACAGAGTGCCTACCATGTGTCGGATGCCGAGTAATGAATTAAAGTCCCTGCCCTCATGAACTTATATTTTAGTCGGGACAGATAATAAACATTAAAATATAGTAAGTCTGTTAGTAAGAAGTGCAAGGGGGAAATAATGAAATAGGGATGAGAGAAACAAAAACAACGCAAGGGTGTAGAGAAGATATTGTTATATACGCAGACAGCCACAGAAGACTTTTCTGATCAAATAACAAGGGAACAGGTTTGAAGAAGGGAGGGAGCCACATGGCTACCGAGAGAAGAGTGCTCCAGGCAGAAGGGCCAGTATACTAAGATTCTGGAGCCAGCTTGGCCTTACTCCCAAAGAAGCCACTGGAGGGTTCTGAATAAAGGGGAAAAACAATCTGACCTTCCATATTAAATAGAACTTTCTGCAGCGGTATTAGCTTATTAAGCTGTATTAAGAACAAGCTGTAGGGGGACAAGACTCAAACAGGGACTGTTAAAGAGGCTACTTCAAAAATCTAAATAAGAAATAATGGTAGCTTGGACCACAAGGTGGCAATGGAAATAGAAGTTGGACTGACTTTAGATTTATCAGAGCTGACAGGATTTGATACTGGATTAGATATGGAGTTTAAGACAAAAAGAGGAACCATAAAGGAATCCCAGTTTTGGGTTCTGAGCAACTAGAAGCACAGAAATGGCATTTCCTGAGTTGGAGAAAGTAAAAAAAGGGTTTAGAAGGAAAAAAGGTTCACTTTTGCAGTAGTTGTATGAGATGTCTTTTGAGTATCTAAATAGAGATGTTAAACAGGAATAGATAAGATATTTGGAGTCCAGAAGAGAAATACAGGAGATAAACATGTGAAAATCACTAGCATACTAATAGTATTTAAAGGCACGCAACTGAATGAAAGCACTTAGGCAGCAGTGGCTCTCAACCGGGTGCCCTCCAGAGCCTCTGCAAGTGCTCGGGAGCTGCTGCAGCTGCTCTAACGACTGGGAAGCACCACTGGCATTTCAGGAGGTGAGGACAAGGATGTGAAGTATCTCGTACTGAACTTTAACAACTCAGCAATACAAAAAACGGTCCTGCATTTGGTACTCAGCCTCACCTCAGCAAAAAAAACAGAAAAAAAACAAACAAACAACGTGCACAGGGAATGAATGTAACTGAGCAGAAAAAGTCCCAAGAATAAGTTATCCTAATGCTGAGAGGAGGAGGAACCCACAAACAAGTTGTGAATGAAGAGAAGAATTGATGGGTGCCTGGGTGGCTGAGTCGGTTAAGCGTCTGACTCTTGACTTTGGCTCAGGTGATCTCATGGGTCTTGAGATGGGGCCCCCGCATCAGGCTCTACACTCAGCAGGGAGTCTGCTTGAAGATTCTCTCCCTCTGCCCACCCCCCATTCTCACTCATGTGTGTTCTCTCTCTCAAAAAAATCTTTAAAAGAGAGAGAGAGAGAAGAATCGAGAGAGGAGCCCCTTGTAGATAAATGCAGAATCACTATGCTGTAAACCTGAAATATATTGTATGTCACTACACTTCAATAAATGAGGGGGAGGAGTCCCCAAAAACCAACTGAAGAAAATGTTTCAAGAAGTAAAAAGTGATCAACTGTGCCAAATACTGCAAGTATTTTCTAGTATGTTAACATTAGGACATGTCCAGCAGAGCACAGATGGGTACTGATGTCCTATTTCAATTTCTCTGAAAATTAGATATAGAATTCCTTAGAACATTAGTCACTTCCCTTCTACTTATAACAGACTGAAGACCTACTAAACAGCAATTAGAGAAATCACCCAGTGAGTAGTCATTATCTCTGATAAGCACTAGCCATTCAGAGGGAAACCATAACACTCATCATTTTAAAATACTCTACCAGAGGGGCGCCTGGGTGGCACAGCGGCTTAAGCGTCTGCCTTCGGCTCAGGGCGTGATCCTGGCATTATGGAATCGAGCCCCACATCAGGCTCCTCTGCTAGGAGCCTGCTTCTTCCTCTCCCACTCCCCCTGCTTGTGTTCCCTCTCTCGCTGGCTGTCTCTATCTCTGTCAAATAAATAAATAAAATCTTTAAAAAAAAAAAATAATAAAATACTCTACCAGAAAAAAGACTTCTTAATGGTGAGCTCTAAAAATGAAAAGGATAGTAAGAATATCTAACTTTTACTGAGTGCTATCCCAATAATGAAGCCACTGTGTTAAAAACTATTATGAATATTATCATCTTGTTTTTCAGCAGCCCTACGAGGTAAGCATTACTATTATTTCCACTCTGAAACTGGAAACTGAGTTACAGAGATGGTAAGTAATTTATTTAGTCATACAAGTAGGAAAGCCAAGATTTGAATCCCAGTAGTCTGGATGCACAGCCTGCCCATCTGAAGTGTGAATGAAAATAAGGATTCTTTCTCTAACAGCTTTATTCTCTCCATTTGAAATGGTCTTTGTTATAAACTATTTACTCTTAACACTTTACTGACTACTGGCTAGAATGCTGTCCTAAGTCTGCCAACATACAATAGGTAGCAGCCACTGATCAGAATGAACAGGCTATTCGTGCAATATCTACTGCTTCTCTTTTATGATAAAACGTTCCAACTTTCACAACAAAAATTTCCTCTTATATTTTTAAATTTAAATAGTTGCAAAAAGTTTACATTACTTATAACAGAAACTTATTAACCTTGTTGACCATCTCTAATACATTAAATACCCAGCACTAAAAGCCAGTATAAAAATTGTACAATAATAAAACTAAAGGGAAGACTTTACTTTTTCTAAAAGTATTTAACCATTATCTGAAGAGAGAAATTGAAAAGCTAGGTCAAAAAGGTAAGATTATCTTTTAACCCAAGTTCTGAAAACTGAGCCAAACCTATCATTTGGTAAGCATCCTAAAACTGGATATATAGAATACGTATTTCAGGCATGAAGTTTTGCTAGGCTGAATTACAAACCTTAGAAACCCAAGACCTTGCAGAAACCCAATAAGTACTCATTTAGTAGAGTCTACTGCAAAATTTGATCTTGGGGGCACTGTTTATATAAGAGACTGATTGTGGAAACTTTGACTGATAGACCCACACTATCACTAAACAAAAGTGGTAGCACTACCCTGTACTAAGACATCAAAATGTTGTTAAATAACTTAGTCTAAAGTTACACACAGCTTTCAAATTAACAGCTGTACCATTTTTAGAACAAAAGCAAGTTCTGGGGCGCCCGGGTGGCAGAGCGGTTAAGCGTCTGCCTTCGGCTCAGGGCATGATCCCAGAGTTATGGGATCGAGCCCCACATCAGGCTCCTCCGCTATGAGCCTGCTTCTTCTTCTCCCACTCCCCTGCTTGTGTTCCCTCTCTCACTGGCTGTGTCTATCTCTGTCGAATAAATAAATAAAATCTTAAAAAAAAAAAAAAAAAAGCAAGTTCTGCTTTTAAAAACGTTTAGAGAAATAGAAAATAGAAAACTATTTTAAGCTTTGTAGGTATGTTTAACTTAGTAGGTGAAATTTAAAGAAATACATTTACAGAAACTCTTGTGGAGAACAAAACAGAGCCAAATCACTCTATCTGTTTTTAAAAAAAAGCCTTAACTTATACTGTCTGTGAAGTTTTAAGTTAGTAAGTTAATTCGGAATACCTTTTCTTACAATCCACAAGTGCCTCATAAAGGAGCCTTAAAAGGGTGTGTTTTTTTTCAGTGGTGAGGTTCCAATCAGAAATCCATTTTCTCACCTACAAGATTGACAAGAGGAGGAAATTTAATGACACAGCTAAATACAGTTCCGTCATTTAAAAAGTAACATTTAGAACATATATATTTGTTATTTTAGTTATATTCTACACTTCTTATAAGCACAACAAGTAGTATTCCACATAGTAACTCACTTGATCCAGCTCAGTCGGAATATACTGGATGGCCCCACAAGATGCTGCCACTTTAATAAGGCTGCAATATACTGTGTATCTTACAGGAGTATTCTTATCCATCCCATGGAAAAGGTTGCTTAGCCTGATTAACAAATAAACAAAACAGTGTTTGAGATCAGTAACTATGATGACTGAGATTATCAATAACATCACATTACAAGGAGGGAAATGGGGCGCAGAAAGGTTAAATGACTTGTCCGAGGTCACACAACTAGTAAGAGCCACAGTTGACAGTCAAGTTCCATAACTCTTGTTTTTAACCATTAAATAACAGCGACGTAAAAAGAGCCTCTTGAAAAACCGAGCCTCTTTCAGTTCTTAACTTACAATTGCAGTCTCAGAGATGGGCGTTCACCTTCCCGAAATTTGACCAGCTTTTCACACAGGCTTTCAATCAGAGCTTCTTGCTTGTCCGGTTCCAAGATCAATAGGAGGGATACCACACTGTTCATCACACTTTCAACATCTACACATGTGTGGATAACACAACAGTGATACTATCATACTTAATGTGTCTAATTAAATATGTATTTCCAGTGTTTTGATATATCAAAGACCATTAAACATAAGATACTTTAGGAAGATGTAATCTGGCTACTGTAAAACAGTTCCAGAGGACACTTTTCCTTCAATGGTGTGCATTATGCTAAAAATATATTATACATGAATTCAAATGAAACCAGCTCTGTTGTACAGCTAACATTCAGAAAGGGCTGTGTACATTTTATTAAAGAAAAAGGAAATTATTATCTAAGACTTGGTTTTCAACCACTAAAAGAGAAGACTGATATGCATGTCTACATATATGGTTTCAATTTTTACTGGCAAGATATTCAATCATTTGGAAGTTATTGGTTCGGTCTTAAGTTAGAATGCTTTCCCAAGTAAAGAAAACTTTTATATATAAATAGGAAATTACTGAGAAATGAAAGCAGTCAACTTCCTAGCTGGGTCATTGCTTTTTGACTGTAAGATATTAACTACAAACCAAATTTAATTTCAAACCTTAACTAAAGATTACAGGACTCCCAATTTTCAAAATTTCCCATTTTATGTAAATAAATAGGGAATCAGCCAAATAATTAAATTATTTAATTAAATAACTGTCTTTTAGATTACCTGAAATTATATCCCATTTGATATTAATGTAAACCTATGAAAAGGAAATAAGAGCTTCACTTTTCTTCAGTTCATTCTGAAATTATCAGTATTGAGTATATGCACTTAACACTCAAAAAACATGACCTATTAAAAAAGATGTTTTCTCAAAACAGGCTTACTGCACAGGTGTAACAGATTAGAATAACCTGAAACTACGTGCAAAGATAAGATTAAAAAAAACAGGGCTTAACAGTTCTAAGACAAATATAATTTATAAGAAAAATGTAGAAGTAGATCCTTTCTGATTAGTAAGAAATATTACAAAAAAATTAAAAACAAACCTTTATCATCTTCCTTCAGACATACATCACAGGCCTCAATAATTTGAGCTAAATCTACATGAAGTCCACCTTCGGAGTTCTCTTCTGAAATTTCAGCTCCTTTAGATTTCAGATAAGCTCGAAGCTCAGCAGCCTGTTGAATCAAGTAAGATTGCTATACGTCTCTAAAACCAACAATGCCAAAATTCAAGATCTCAAACCATTATTTTTTTTGAAAAAGTAGGAAGAAAATACTTAACGACTTTAAATTACTATGTTGAAGTGCCACTCCCTCACCTCGGTCCCATCACAACCCCACAGGAGCCACAGGTTTTCCTCTACAAAACCAAGCGGCTACACAAACCCACTATGACCCACAAGGATCACCTTCAGAATTTCTCTCATCACTTATATGCTGCTGAACTTCCAGTACACAGCAAAAACTGCTAACATATACCACAGTGTTTCTGAGGGGGTTGTGTGTGGAGGGTACTTAATCTCACCTGACAAATTCAACTTGTTTTAAAGAAATGAAATTTTATTGCTCTCAAGTGTACATAACGGAGCTACTTTAAAAAGTTACAGACATTTGCCATTACCTTGGCAAGAAGGTAATCATTTGTTAAAATGTCTGAGAACCTATACAAGAGAAGCATTTTGGAACACACAAAGATAAAAAGGTGATGCCTTTGAATGTTGTCTTGAATATAGTACTTTTCAAATTGGATCAACTTTGTAATTAATTTTTTAGAATGCAAAATACCTATCTAGATCCGAAAGCATCCTGGACCTATAACTACAGTACCACATCCAGGTATTGAGATATTTTATACTCTAAAGCATATACATAATATTTAGTAAGGTGCTCTTTTGAGGGCTTGGTATTTATGGCACCCAATGTGAATGTAGATGGTATTTAAGGTAATAAAATGAAAAACTTAAGCAGGGAGATGAAAGGATACCATTAGTAAATGCACAGGTATCACATTTTCTAAACCCACAAATATGTTTGGCTACCTATAAAAGGTACGTTAAATCTGTAGATCTGATGATGCTATCCTTTCATCCTTTCACATAACAACACAGTAACTTCACCTATGAGTTGGTATTATAAAATACATTTCATGGAACAACTATCACCATATCAAAGAGCATAAAAATGCTAGTGGGGAACATGTTTTTCACTGAAGGAAACATAATATGGTCAAAAAAGAAAAAACCCACAAGAAAGCATTTTTTCAGCTTCTGCTTTGTCGATAGAAAGCAAACGTTTCCTAAGAACCATTCAATCAACGGTTTATTGTTTTTATCTGTCATCCACACTGGCTACAAGCAGTTGTGGTGTAGGACAAGTAAAGGAAAAGACGAAATTCTGAACTCCATTTCCTACTCTACTCAAACACAGAATTTGACCAAAGCTGAACTTCTGAAGCAATCACATATCTACCTGAAAGGAATGGCTGGTGTCAAACTGATGTATTACAAAACCAGCATAACCTAACTAGAAATGACTCTTTAAAACTAAAATAAGGCCAACGACTTCCTACATCTACAAATTCTTTCCTATGTTAAAATCAAATTCTTTTGGGGGTAATCTAATAGCCAATTTGTTGGTAACATGATTCCACTAATAACCATATATGCTTTTTTCCTTGTTTTCCACATTTTCCTTTCTAATATGCTCAACTCCTTCCCTAGCCTTATCCACCCCCCTCCCTCCCCCCGCCATTCATTTCCCATTCTTACTGGTCCTTCAGGACTGAGGATCTGCACTTCTGCCATGGGCGGGGGGGGGGCGGGAGGAAGCAATGTCTGTAATTCTGAGTTATCTTATAATAGTAATGGTGTTTTCCTTTATGAAAACCAAATATCCATGTTAGTGGAGTAGCAAAAAATACAAAACAACACCTATGACTTCACAGAATATGGTTTTCAGTTCTACAAAGTTAACTTAGAGAAAATAATTTCAGGTTTCGCTTAACTCCATCAACTGAAGTTTAACTTTTGTTATGGGAAAAATGAAGTATCAGCCAGGCATACGAAGACCAAGCCCGAAATAAAAAATTTAAAAATATTACGATGGTTCACCAGATGTATGCCTCAAAGCATGAGGTTTGTGAAACTGACGTTCTTTTTTCAGGTTTCAGAACTCTCACTCTTGCTACAAGAATGAATATAAAATATGGCCTCCGTTTAAAATAGGGTCACCTTTGCCTCTGTGATCACAAAATAAAACCATTTTCAGCTTTCATACAAAATAATTTTTCCTAGATTGCTTACGTCGTCTAAAGATTCGCTACCTCCCACTCCGGATGTGGCTGCAATTGGGAGACGGAAGCAGACACCATTCCCAGTCAAAAAGTAGTGTCGTCAGAAGTGACACGGACTAGAAGAGTCCCGACGCCAACCACGAAGCTGGCCGTAAAGTCTCGGGCCAAGCGCTGGAACCGACGGTCGGCGGGCTAACTCAGCTCCAGGCCAGAAATTAGCCCCACGGCCTCCCTACTCTAGTGTGTGGGAACTGAGCCGCGGCTCTCAGCCCCGGAGTGGAATCCGCGGGGCGGCGTTCCGCCCGCCGGGTCCTGGCTCAGCCCCTCCTGAGACTCCCCCAGTCCCACCCCGGAGACACTCGCGTCCTGAGAGCACACCTGATCTTCCTCACTGATGTCGATGAAGGCCGGGACGCTCATGTTGAAGGCCCTGGCACGGCGGTCGCTCCACTAGCAAAACCACGCCGACCGGAAAGAGAGCTGCCGCTCGCGGGGGTGCCCACAACCGCTTCCGGGTTACCCTGCGGGGCGGGGTCATCGAGATAGGCGGGGCCAGGGGGTCGATCCCACGGCGCGCGGGGGAAGGAGCGCAGGCGCTAGGGCGAGTCTCCCGGACGCTCTGTACAGGGTCAGGTGCTGACACCTCTCGCTTCTAACCTTTAGAATGGCGTCGCCTATTTATCCTTCGCGTGAACTCACTTCTCGCACCTTACCTCACCTCCTCCCTGAAATCTTAAGCCAGTCCTGTCTACGAAAATTGTGCTCTACATTGTTCTTTGCAGCCACAGCCGCCTCTGCCAGCCAGTCTCTCAGGCTGCACTGCACGCGCCTCTCTTCTTGCTTCCCCCAGCCGCCGAACTTTGGCTCTTGGCAGTACGAGAAGAGCCTTCACGGTTTACGTTTTTTGCTGAGCCCGACAATTTTTTTCGAGTTAAAATTTATCCCACTTTTCAGCGTTTACTGAGGGACCTGCTGGCAGGCAGTGTTCTCTGCGCCAGGGATAGCCGTACTTTCCAAAAGGAGCTCCCGCTTGCGGCTTACATTGCAGCGGGCGCACACAACACAAATATTTCAAATTAGAAAGGCAGCCCTGGACGGCGTGTTTTAAAGCATGGTCTCCAGAGTAGAACTCCTAGGCATGGAATCCCCACTGTACCATTTGATAGACGTGTGATTTGCGGCAATTGCTTAACACCCCTGGTCTTAGCTTCTTGGAAAAACAAGAATAAGTGCTTACCTCGATGATGTTGTGAGGATTAAGTAAATTAATATATAAAGCGCTTAAAACATGGTGAGCTCTGAATGTATTAGCTATTACTAAAGAACTACTGTATGTAATATGTTAACTAGCATTACCAAAAAGGTAAAAGAAAAAGAGGGAAGGGGAAAAAAAGAAAAAGAGAAAAAAGAAAACCAGAGAGAAAAGGGTGGCTGCCTTCTTTGGTAGGGTGATGAAAGAAAATAGCTCAATTCATATTGAGAACTGAAGAAAATAAGGAAAGTATGAATTAAGCCTGCAGGAAAGCATTTAATTCATAAGAACAGCAAGGTAGGGATGCAAGGTAGGGGCAAGCAGGCCTGTGGGCTGATCTAAGTAAGAGAAGAGGAAAGAAAAAATGAAAATAATATTAAAAAAAAAAGAAAGAAAAAATGAAAATAGCCATGGTCAGCCAGATCATGGTCCCCTAGGCCGTAACAAGAATTTTGGCTTTAACACGTAATCAATTAGCAAGCCTCTGACAGAAGAGTGAGGAGATCAAACTTAACTTTTTTTTTTTTTTCCAAAGGATCACTCTAGCAGGTGCATTGCACTTTGAGGTAAGCTGGGCCAAAGTCAAAGTAGTGACACTAGTTAGGAAGTTATTATAGAAGGTGGAGTGAGAGAAGATGGTGGAATGGTGGTCAGAAGCTGAATTCGGATGTTTTAGTTGTAAAGCCGTTAAGATTTAATGACAATCAGATGTGGGGTGTGAGAGAAAGAAACAGTCAAAGTGACTCCAAAGTTTTGTCCTGAACTCAAGCCAATGCCTTCTAATATTCTGGGGCAAACTATTTATGGTTATTCCTTGAAACTGCAAGAAAACACAAGAAGCCCACAGTACGTACCTGAGATGGTTATTTTTTAGGAAGCAAGGGAAAATAAATTTTTAAAATGAGAGAATCAAAAAGAACAACCCAATTTAAATGCAAATTAAAAACCTGAGATACCACTACACACTTACTATAATAGCTAATTAAAAGAAAACATTGACAATACCAGATGCTGTAAGGATGTGGAACAACTAGAACTCTAATAAATTGCTGATAGGAATGCAGAATGGTAATAGTAATCAAGACAGACAAATAGATGAAAGGAAATGAATAGAGAGAATAGAAACGGACTCACACATGGTCAACTGACTTTTGACCAAGATGCAAAGGTAATTTTAGTCTTTTAAACAAATGGTGCTGAAACAGTTACCCTTGGCAACCACTACGCTATTTTCTGTCTCTGAATTTGTCTATTTTGGACAATTCATATAAATGAAATCATAAAATATTTGGCCTCCTGTGTCTGGCTTCTTTCTTTTAGCATAATGCTTTCAAAGTTGTAGTATGTATCAGTCATTCATTCCTCTTTATTGCTTAATAGGATTTCATTGTTATGAATATACCACATTTTATTTATCCATTCATTGAGGGATGCATATTTAGGTTTCCTTTTTTTTTTTTTGGCTATTATGAATAATGCTTCTATGAACACTCATGCACAAGAATCTGTGTGGACATAGGTTTATATATCTCTCGGGCAAATACCTAAGAGTGGAATGCTGGGTTATATGGTAATTATGTTTAGCTTTTTGAGGAACTAGTTTCCAAAAAGGGCAGCAGCTTTATATGTAATAGCCAAAAATGGGAAATAACCTAAATGTTCCACAATAGCCGAATAGATTAAAAAAAATTGTTATATATCGTGTGATAGAATATTATTCTGCAAGTAAAAAAAGATAAGCTATTGATATAAGCAACATGGGTGAATCTCAAAATACTTTTACTGCATGAAAGAAGCCAGACTTACTATATAATTCCATTTATATAAATTTCTAGATAATACAAACTAACCTCAGTAGTGGCTCTGTAGATTGTTATTGCCTGGGTGCGGGGGACTAGGCAAGGAGAGGGAGAGAGGGATTACCAACGGCATAAAAGGAAGCTTTGGGAGGGGTGGGTTATGGATATGTTCATTATCTTGATTGTGGTGATTGTGTCATGGTTGTAAGCATATATAAGATTTATCAAGTTGTACACTTGAAAAATGTAGTTTGTTGATATCATGAGTCTATCTCAATATAAAAAATGGCACATAAAGAGGGAAAAAGAGAGGGCTGGGAAGTGCAGAGCCATCTGGCTAGACCAAACTCAAAAGGATTCATTCTTGCATGGAATACCCTTGATGATGTAGAAACTGAACCTGAGGGCAGGGAACTTAGGTGTCATGTGTACACTGCATTCCCTGCTCCCACCCTCAGCGCCCAGCACCCAGCAGGTAGTCCACAGATATCTGTTGGTCCTGAAGGAATAATCCCTGAGTTCCTCCTCATTATAGTGAAGTCCTAAGAATACCAACTAAGTTCTAAGAATACAAAAAATGCATGTGCCATTAAGTCAAGCATTTCTAAGTCTTATCCTTTTTACCACTTTTCTTCATTCTATGGTCCTTGGGAAGTAAAAGAACATCCTTTCAAGGGAAGTTCTTGAGAGGGAGATGGTGAAGGATATGGGCAAAATCATTTGAAACTAAATTTAACCATTCATTCATTCATTCATTCATTCATTCATTCATACATATTTATCTCTGTTATGTACTAGGTACTGCTTAGGTGTGTGAGATACCAGAAAGAGTAAAATTAAAGGATGCATCTTGAATGGGGATAGGAAGCTTATGTGCCTCAGCTTGAAATCCATTTTTCTAAACTTTCTTCCTAATTTTCAAAACAGGGAATTGGGTTCCATTTCTAATAGCTATTGGGTAGGAGAACCACTTTCAAGTGGGTGATAGGGACCAACCTCATGTGAAAAAGTGTATGTTGTATATTCCTTTGGTTTACAGTCATTTAAAAATGAGGCACCTGGGTGGCTTAGTTCGTTAAATGGCTGACTCTTGATCTCAGCTCCGGTCTTGATCGCAGGGTCATGAGTTCAAGCCCTGCATTGGGCTCCACGCCCAACATGGATCCTACTTAAAAAAAAAAAAAGAATGATGTCTCAGGTCAAATTGATTTTTAAAGGAATGGAAAAATTTTTAGCTTTATTTTCGCTAAATAAAATAGGAGTTCTATGGACTTTTTTTTTCTTTTTCACTTAAGTCTCCTTAACTTAGACAAGATTGTATATATGGCATGTTCCATATGTTCCAAATATTTGAGATAAAGAAATTTGGAGCCAGTTGAAGAAATCTGCAGCCAGTTGAAATTGGAGCTGGCTGATTTGAACTTGATCCTATGCCTGAAATAAAATACAGGTCACTAGTGTGTTAAAGAAAATAAAATAAGCTGTCATTTATACCACCACATTAGCAGCCTGTTATCATAGTCTTCAGAGTTTCTTAAAAACATATCTAGGAACTTTCAAAAAATGAATTGCCAAGAAGTTGAACAAAGCTCCAATCTTCTGCAAGATAACGTTCTCTTAGCTGATTTTTTACCTGAAAAATACTAACAAATTTTCATAGTTTTTCTTTATTGTTTAATTTATCTGCTTTTCCTCTAGTGCTATCTCTTTGTTCTTTCTGATCAAGCATTCTGGAAAATGTGGATTTAGTTATATTTTTAATTATTCTATTTGCAAGGGCCATATTAATATATTCACTTGAAATTTTATTATTGGACCAAAACTATCATTTTTCTATAAGGAGAATGCTTTGCATATTATATCTAAACTTTATCTTCAAGTCTAATTCGGGCATCTCAACACCATGGAATTATTCATTTGATAAGGGAAAGTGTATTTTTATGTCAAAATAGTACATGTAGTTGATTACCTAATAGTAATGTTATATTATCAAGGATAACCCATTTGAAACGGGCATCATTTAAATTAATAATCATTATCCTTTTACTGATTACACTGACCTTTAAGAAGTTGAGATGTGTTCGTTCTTGCATCTCTTCACTTATCAAAGTGTCAGACAAAAGAAAGTTCAATAAATAATTATATTAGTGAATGATACTTTAAAAGTTAACTAAACCAATTTGTAATAAATCCTGATAATTGCCTCAAATTTTAATTGTGAATGAAAAATAGATAATTATGACATTCTAGAAAGACATAAAAGAGTTCAAAAAAAAAAAAAGTGTGGCAGAGACTACCACTGTCACCCTGCTACCCATCTTCTTCCTCCTTGGTCGCAAACCCCTCCCTGTAGCACAGGCGTGGCGGTGTACCCTTCTGTGCAACTAAATTTATCAGCCTGATTATGGTGAGGGATGGCCAATGAGATGTAAATGGGGATTCTGAGAGTACCTTTTTGGAAAGTTCTAATAAAGGAGCAGATTTGGCCTGGAAACTGATTCTTTTGCCCTTACCCCTTTCTCCTTCTTGCTGCCTAAAACATAAACTTGATGGTGAGAGTTGCAGCAACCAAACTAAAACCAAGAGGTGGCCTTAATGATGGAAGCCATGATGATGGAGAGGAAAGATGGAAGGAGTCCATGTCCCCGGTAACATCAGGAAGATGCGGTGCCTGCTCATGACTGCCTCTGGACTTATTTTACTTAAGAGAAAAATAAACCTCCAACTGCTTTAATCCACCACCATGTTGGATTTCTCTTATGTGCAGCGGAACCTAATCCTGACCGACACAAAGAGAAAAGCCTAAAATCTAAAGTCATAATTTTGTAAGAAAAAAAAGTTTACATAAGTGTAAATTCACAAATTTTTATAATGTGTATTTGTGATGGGAATTGCAATCTCTTTTCGTGCTGTTGTGGTCTAACATTGAATTTACAAAGCAACTATCATCTTAGGATCTCAGAGATTTACAGCTAATAATTAAATTTTATGCTAGTGATGCAATGTACGATCATAGTGACTTTATAGGTGAAACAACCTTTTAAGCCAGTTGATAGGTGACTCACTGGAACATATTGCACCTGAGCTGTAGATTGAGCAGTAAAACAATACAGTGCCTTAAATCTCAAACACTTTGACCATTAGAAAACATTAATCTTTCCATTAGTCTTTGTAGTAAGAGAAAATTCATAAGGTGAACTTCTTCACTACCCATGACATAACCAATCGCTGAAACATTCATAAATCTGTTGAATCCAAGGAAGACACATTCATCATTTATGTTTTTTAATGACTTCAGAAAGGCACGTCTACACCAGAGTGGGGAAATGCACTCACTACTCCAGAGGCTTATTAGCTACAGACAATGCAAATGCAAGACGAGCTTTATGAGCTAGTAAGTTTGATGTTTTTAGAAAAACCTCATTATTTTGAGCTCTTACATGAGCCACACTAACCATAATCCTGTAAAGTATTATTACTTTTTTAAAAAATTGTATTTGAAGCTGAAGCCACAGAGGCTCAGAAGAGTTCAGGAGCTTTGCCACCAGGAGACACAGAGCATCGGCAAGCACGGATTCCCATCCAAGTCTGTCTCACGTTGGAAGCACTGCTCTTATCTCCTCTTTTTTGTTGGTTGGTGATGATTACATTTTTAAAATAGAATGTAAGACATCTTTTCCCGATGTGGAATATATACATTTAAATTAACTTTTGTATTGAAGTGTAATAATGCTGAGAAAAATGCATCGATCATAAGTACACACTTTGACGAATCATCACGGGGAACACACACGTGTAATCGCCGTCCAGGTCAATGGAAGACTAGTCATTAGCCGCCTGGTAAAGGCAAATCAAAACCCAGATGAGACACCCTTGTGCATCCGCCAGAATGGCTGTGATAAAAAGAGGGTAACAAGTGTTGGTGAGCATGTAGAGAACTTGGAGCCCTCAATACGCTGAGGATGAGACGTAAAGTGACGCAGCCACTTTGGAAAACAGCCTGGCAGTTTCATTAAAAAGGCTAACCATACAGTTAGGTGACCCACCAATGCCACTCCCAGGTATATATCCAGAGAATTGAAAACTATGTCTGTACAAAAACATGTCCACAAATATTCATAGCAGCATTATTCAAAATAGCCAAAAACATTCATAATAGCCAAATGATATCAGCTGATGAATGGATAAACCAAATGTGGTATATGTATACAGTGGAATTTGATTCGGCAGTAAAAAGGAATGGAGGACTGATACATGCTCCAACATGAATGGACGTGGACAATCTGATGCTAAGTGAAAGAAGACAGAAACCAGAAACAGCACATACTGTACGATTCCATGGGGGGGGGCACCGGGGAGAGAATGGGGAGGGATAACTAAAAGGTGAGAGGTTTCTTTGTGGGGTGATGGAAATGTTCCCAAAATCACTGTGGTACTGGCTACACACACTGTGAGTATATGTACTAATATCCACTGAAATACAGACTTGAAATGGGTGTGTTTTATGGTATGTGAATTATACCAATAGAGTTAGTTGTTTTTTAAAAGGAAATAAAGAATGCACAGCAGAGGCAGATGAGGGACAAAATAGCATCTTCATTACTGATAGAAGTAGGTCATATGGCTTTTGACCTCTTAACTAGATATGCTGGGTAAACCTCAACTCCAGAATTAGCAGATTTACCTACCTGGTCACAGGCAAGGCTGGATAGGGAGGCCTCGGACACTAGGTAAGACTTAGACCCTGGAAGAGGACTGAACTGATGCTCTGTGGCCAGCTTGCCCAAGGGGAAAAAGAGGCAGTAACACACTGGGTCCCCACTACGCGGGGCTAGTGGAGAAAGACACCTCCAATTTCTTAGCAGAAGGCTGCACGCCATGGGAGACCCGCTCCTCCCGAGTGGAAAATGGTGGATGTGAAATGAGCCTCATTGTTCTTCCCACAAGCACTGATCAGAGAAATCACTCCACTTCCCATTGGGCAGAGGCACAGGAAGACAGGCAGAGACCAGAGGGACACTTTGTAAAGCTCTCTTCACATGGAAGGAAACATCGGGGATAGGGAGGCGACCATATCCCACAATTCTGAACAGCTTTTCTTTTCTCTATCTTTCTCTCTCTCTCTCTTTTTTTTTTTTTTAAGGTTTCATTTATTTGTCAGAGAGAGAGAGAGGGAGCACAAACAGAGGGAGAAGGAAGCTTCCTGCCGAGCAAGAAGCCCTGTGTGGGATCCATCCCAGGACCCTGGGATCATGACCTGAGCCGAAGGCAGACGCTTAACCGACTGAGCCACCCAGGTGTCCCCTGAATGGCTTTTCTATCCTTTTTATGTACATTTCTATTCAGACTCATTATTTCTTGTCTAGATTATTGAAAGCATCTCCCGTCTGTTCTCCCTGTATCCACTTTCACTGTCCTGCCTCTGACCCTCGGAGACTGTACTCCCAGGACCTGCAGGACAGTTAGAGCTGAAGGATCGGTTTTGTCCAGGTAGCATTAACAAAAATAAATTAATTAAAATAAATTGCTGTGGTGGACACTGCTGGTAACTTATCCAATACATGTTTTCTCTGTTTACTTTTACTAGCAGAATGCTGCTTTGGTTCAGGGTGGCATCATGACCACCTAAGGAACTATGTTTTCCAGCCTCTATTTGCAGCTGGGGGTGGAGATGTGACCTCTTTCGGCTGCTAAGATGAAAAGAAAGCTACTATGTGGGGCTATCTCAAGAGTTCTTTAAATGGAGGCAGACTAACTGGCAGGAGCCCTTATCTCTTTGCCTTTCCCCTTCCTGCTACCGTGGTTGTAGACATGCAGCGGAGGTGGGGCAAGCCCTTTGAAACCCCAGGGTAACAGGCTGAGGATTAGCGCCACATGCTAACAGTATTGGATCAGGCAGCTAGACGGAACCCCCTTTTCAGCCCTGGGAAAATCACCTCTAGGTTTCTAGTTTTGTGAGTGAAATTCACCCCTTATTTGCCTAAGACACAGTATGGCAGTTTTATTTTATTACTTGGAGCCAATCTCACTGGACAAATTTGGTACCAGAAGTAGAGTGCTTTAATTAAGAGAACCTAAAATATGGCAGTGGCTTACAGAAAGAAGCCCTTGACGATGAGGACAGATTTTGCAGGCTAGAAAAAGCATGAACCTTGTTGCATGGTATCAAAGCATTCCCAATGGAAAACTCTCTCCTTTTATTTCTTGGGACATAAACCCTGGTGTTTTAGGTTGTTGTTAGAGGAAAAGAGTAGATATAATTCATATTGACATATGCTGGTGACTTCTTGCCACTTTCTGCAAAGATCCAAAGGGTAGGGGTGAATTCAGACTGTGTGGATGGGCCCAGATGTATGTCAGACGTACGTGTCACAGGAAAGGAACCCCAAGCTTAGGGAACCCAAATATTTTAGAAGGGACTGTAAGCATGCTTGACCCTTGTTCTGGAGAGAAGCACTATTGTTATCTTCCACGGGACTGTCTTCTACACAAACATTCTTGGAAAGAGAGTTGGAAACTAAAGGCTGTTATCAGTGCCTCAGCACACAAGACATGTACTGATGCAATAAGCCCAAGGAAAATTGTCTCAACAGTATATCGGCAAAGAAACTCCAGACTTGTCTGGAAACAGCCACTAAGTGTTCAACCCTTAAGGCCACCCCAGGACCCTAAACTCACACCTGTGAGATAGAAATGGGCTATGAGGTTCTGTGAGTTCCCCAGGGAAGGCATCCTTTCCAAAGCTCTTCTCATAGGATGCCCTGGAGGATAATGGACTACGATTTCTCCAGAAAGCAGAACCAGAAGCAATCAGATGTGCTAACCAAGATGTGCTAACCAAGCAATCAGATGTGCTTATACCACCACCAAGGCAAGAAGTCCTCAGTCCTGCCACCAGAACACCATGTTTGATGTCTGCTCTGACTGCCATATTTCCCATTCTCCTCTTTCCTGAACTGAAGTTGTTACTGAAATCCTGATCTCTCTCTATTGCACATTTAGTCACCATGTCTTTTAGTGTTAAGGTCACCAAAGGAGGAGACACATCTGGACCTGTGCATATCCAGGGCTAAGATTCTGAACTGTATGAAGTACTTGGATGAACAGTTTCTTCTCTTTAAGATGGTCTCCCTTTTGGACAGAGAGGTAGCATGTTTAGTTGCCTGAGAGATACTTGCATTATGTTCTTCTGAGAATTTTAGTATGATTGTTCATGTGTTATTACTAAGTATAGAACAAAGACATACCGATACTAAACAGCTAAGGAGGATGTTGTCGTGGGCTTTCTCATATTTTTTGGCTATTTATCACTTTTTGGACATCCTTGTTGTGATTTCCAGCCTTCTGATGGCTATCTTCCCTGAGGGGGAATTCAGGAAACAAATTCCCCAACATTTGACCTCAGGCTCCATCAGTTAGATGCACCCACTTGAATCTACTATTTGTGAACCAGCAACTTGAAGAAGAGAACTCTATGCATAACCTGCTTGGCAAAGGTTGCAGCAGAGGCCCCTGGCTTTCAGGGGCTACAGTGCCGGTGGCCTGTCCCCATATGTCCCCTGGGGCAGCAGCAGCTGTAATGGCTTTTGTAGGCCAGGTGGGCCGTGTAGTTTGGGGTGTTGTTTTAAGAACAGCCTCAAGCCTATTTGTCCAGCTCACCCAACATTTGTGTGAGCGGCCCCAGATATTCCTTTTATTTCTTTTTACCTTTTTATTAAAACATAGTTTGCATACAGAAAAGCACACAAATTTGGCAGCAAAACAGGGGTGGGGTCCACCCCCAGGTATAAACAATATGAAGGTACCTTGTCTGTAGATCATTTAAAAACAGTAACAAAGCTGATCCCACTTCTTACTACCGCCATGCACAATTCCTTCTAAATAATGTGAAGGACAGGGGTGCCTGGGGGGCTCAGATGGTCAGCTCAGGTCATGATCTCCAGGTCCTAGGATGGAGCCCCACATAGGGCTCCCAGCTCAGTGGGGAGCCTGCTTCTCTCTCTCCCTCTGCTTGTGTTCTCTCTCTCTCTCTCAAATGAATAAATAAAATCTTTAAAAATAAATAAATAAATAAATAAGTAATGTAGAGGATAGAATAGTCCTCCCTGAAAAAATCTTTTGATGGTTAAGTTTTAAGTAATAAGTGCAGTTACTATTGAATTAAATATATATAAATATTTTAAAAATATATAAATATATATATTAACCTGTGGAATCTGATGCTATCTTACATACTTATGACTATATTAATTTATAGGTAAATACACTGATATATTATTCTGATGCAATTATATATATTTATAAAACATTAAATAAATATATATTTCTATCATATATATGAGAATCAAATTAGCACACTTTTATTTCTTATTTTTTAATAAGCATCACATTCTATAAGGAATTGAATTTGGAGGCCATCCAGTGATATAGCTGGGCCCTGACATATGTGGGCTCAGCTATGTGGGTACATCTCAAAAGTAACCCTTCCACGTCTGAAATCTTTTGAGCTGGCTTTCTGCACAGATTGGGTTTCTAACCCCTGTGGTCCTACATATTTCTGTTTAAGTAAGGGGTTCAAGGTAAACAACTAATGGTGTGGTGAATGCAAAGACAGAGAAACAGAACTGAAATTACCTCAATTCTGTCAATCTATGACTACTTTAAGTTTTATTTTGTATTCAAAATTTGAACAGTGAAACGGGGGACTGCAAGATACTTTCATAAAAATTTTTACTTTCCAAATTTTACTTCATATGTAATATATTTTATTGAATTTGAATAATGTCTTTAACATTGAAATTTCTTTTTAAAAAGTTGGTCAATTATTAATAGAATTCTCATCATTTCCAGTGTGTGTGTGTGTGTGTGTGTAGGGGGTGGTTTCCCTGGACCAGCAAGCAATTCCCGGACACCAGCCACCTACCCAGAGACAGCATCAGATTCCACAGGTTAAGCACTCGGTCCCATAGGGCTGCCCCCCACCCCCATCCTCCACTTCAGACGCCAATTCCAAGTCCAGGTGACTTGTTACCTGGCTTCTGCTGAACCAGCTGGAGACTGGAGTTTCCAGCAACCGCCTCCTCAGCTTTGATTAACTTGCTACAGCGGCTCGCACAACTCAGAGAAACATTTCACTTACCAGATCCCTGTTTTGGTATAAAGGATATAACTCAGAAGCAGTCAGATGAAGAGATGTGTAGGACAAGGTGGGGGGATGGGGAACTTCCATGCTCGGAGCACCCCCCTCTCCCAGCACCACCGCGTGCTCACCAAACCAGAAGCTCCTCGAACACAGTCCTTTTGGGTTTTTATGGAGGCTTCATGACAAAGGCGTGATTGATTACACTATTGGCCGTTGGTGACTGAACCCAATCTACAGCCCCTCTCCCCTCCTGGAGAGGAGATGGGTGGGGGGACTGGAAGTTTCAGTCTTTTAATCATTTGGTTGGCTCTCCAAGCAACCAGCCCCTAGCCAGTAGGTCACCTCATTAACATAACAAGAGACACCTTTATCCCTCTGATCGCAGGAAATTCCAAGGGTTTTAGGAGCTCTGTGCCAGAAAGGGGGATGAAGACCAAAACATTTGTTTTTCACTATAAATCACAATATCGAAATTATTTAAAACCTTATATATAATGTGTATGTGTGTATGCACCCATACACACAAACACACACGTAAAATTTAACTCAAAAAGACTTCACAGTCTAAGTTTCTTTTACAGCTATGATTATTTTAGTTTTATTTCATGACTATTATTGAAAATGATTTTGTCACGTAGAGGAGGGAGGTGTTTAAAAATAAATACACTGGTGGGGGCGCGCCTGGGTGGCTCAGCTGGTTGAGCTTCCAGCTCTTGGTTTCAGCTCAGGTCATGAACTTAAAATTGTAGGATCAAGCCCCACATCTCTCCCTCTGCCTCTGCCCGTGCCCACCCCTCCCAGCTTGTGCTCTCTAAATAAATAAATACATAAATAAATACTTAAAACAAACAAATACACTAGGGACACCCCTGCACATATCATAAATGTATGGCCCAATAAATCCTCACAAACTGAATGTACCAATATATCCACAGCCAGATAAAGAGACAGTATTTTGAGAACCTCAAAACATCCTGTTGTGTTCCCTCCAGTCACAACACTCCTTCCCAAGGGTAACCACTATTCTGATCTCTGACAGCATGGATTAGTTTTGCCTGTTCTTGTGTTAAATATAAATGGAATCACACAGAATGTACTCTTTGGTTTCTGGCTTCTTTTCCTCAACATTATTTTTGTAAGATTTAACCATATTGCTGCATGGAGTTAGATCATTCATTTTCATTATATATAGTGTTCCATTGTGTGAACATATTACACTGTATTATCCTTTCTAGTGTTAATGGGCATTTGAGTAATTTCCATCTTTCAACAGCTCTGTGAATATCCTAGTATGTGTCTAGTCTACATATCCTAGTATGTAGGGAACATACCTACACATTTCAGTTAGGTGTATACTAGGGAAAAGGTTGTTGGAACACAAGGCATATATATGTTTGCCAAACAATTTTCCAAAGTGGCTTTACTGTGCTAAATATCTTTTTCAAAAAATGTATTTTCTCAGGGTACCTGGGGTGGCTCAGTCGGTTAAGTGCTCCACTCTTGATCTCAGCTCAAGCCTTATCTCAGGGTCATGAGTTCAAGCCCTGTATTGGGCTCCACACTGGGCATGGAGTCTACTAAAAAAAAAAAAAAAACTAGAATCACTTTCTACTCCTTGCAGCTAACTAAGTACCTTACTGACAACGTTGCCATTTAAACACTAGGGAATTTTACATTAAAATATAGATGATCCACATTATTTTGAAAAGTGAACAGTCTGATAGCACTGGGTTAAAATTCCTGCTTGTCAGCAATTGACTGAAACCGCACAATGGCTGTTCCTTTAGCCAAGGCTTATACTTCTGCGTTTGCCACTGGGCCTGCTACTCCCTGTTGTTACACCTGGCCTGCTTGAGTCATTGATCCCACATGCCTAGGCCATGGAAGTGCCTGTGTTTAGGATCTTTCATGATACTACTTAAAAAAAAAAAAATCTTTGTGACAGTAGATCTGATTGGGGCACCTGGGTGGCTCAGTCGGTTAAGCGTCTGCCTTCGGCTCGGGTCACGATCCCAGGGTCCTGGGATGGAGCCGCATGTCGTCGGGGAGCCTGCTTCTCCCTCTCCCTCTGCCACTCCCCCTGCTTGTGCTCTCTCACTCTTTGTCAAATAAATAAATGCAATCTTTAAGGACAAAAAAAGTAGATCTGATTGTCCTCTGTTTATAACCTTTGAATGTCTCCCATTGTAACATATGCAATGAGAATGAATGATTTACATGGGTATAATAGCAGTCCTCAAACTTTATTGTACATAGGAATCACCTAGAGAGCTTTGCAGATTCTTGATCTTTTCAACCTCACCCATCATTTTTCTTGAGATTCGGAATCCTAAGAGCCCAGGGATTTGCATTTTAATGAGGAAGCTCTACAGTAGTCTGAGACAGGTGTTCCTTGGATCACAGTTTGAGAAACACTGGCTTATTGAATGAAATCCCAACTCCTTACCATGCCATATAAAGAGTCCTATGCCCCACTGCCTACACACATTCACAGGCACACAGAGCCCAGGTTCAGATATATTGAACTATTCGTACTTTCCTGAATTCAGACCTGTTTCATATCCTCAAGCCTTTGCTTATGCTTCTCCATTTACCTTGAATGTCTGTTGTCCAATGTCCACTGATGAACACACACTAACTTTCAAGACTCTGATCAAGCATCATCTCTTTTGGGAAACCTTGTATGCCCACTTGCTCCTCACCCTCTCTCTAGAGAAATAAAGGACTCTTTTCTTTGTCCGCCCTCTGTATCCCATGCAAACTTCCATAATCGATCTCTACAACATTATATGTATATGTCTGCCTATCCCGACCAGTCTGTGAGCCCCTGAAAAGTCATGACCCTGTGTTATTAGTCTTTGCAGCAAAGGGCCTAGCACAGTGCTTGATACATTATTAGATGGTTTAAAACAGAGAGCCACTCAAAGAATAAAAATATTACTCTCCTGAAATTAAGCCAAGTACCACAACTCATCTCTAACTGGATACACTCTAGCTACAAAAATTCTTTTCAAACTCTGAAAGGGCAAAAAAAAAAAAAAGGGTTACTAAGGAAAAACATATCAAATTTATGCTGATCCAGAAGCTCCATGAATGAGCAAGATTAATATTTCAAGGCATGTACTCTAGAATTTTCTTCTACAGTCTCAAGAGATCGGGGTGAAATGTCCAGACTCCAGACTGTTTTCCTCTCTAAACTATTAACATCGGAATTAATAACGTCGGCAATTTTCACTGCAGAAAAAGTGTGTTCTGAAGCATGGTTGTTTGGGACGTATAAGCCACCTAGTTGCATTTGAATCTGTTCGAGAGCTCTATGTTTCTCCTACACAATTATTAGTTCTCTGGCCTTATATCTTACCCCCATATGCGTCCTAAGATCAAGCTATAAAAAGTGACTTGTAATTTCTCAAATGCAAAGATTCTCCCCCACCTCCTTCTGAACTTGGTGAACTTTCGTTTTTGCTGTCAAGGCTTTTTTTCTCTATCACCCACTGGATGGAGCCTAAGCCTTTCCTGTCTGCGGCTTTTTTCTACACCTGCCAGGCTCCTGCCTCATTGGCTGCCGCTTATCTGTGTTCTCATCTCACCCCCCCACATATCACCATCACTGCACTCCCCACCCTGTGACCGGAATGCTGTAGTTCACTTCCCTTTCTCCTAGCCCAGGGACTGTGTTTCAACTCTGCAGCCTCAGTGTCAGAACAATGGTCCCTTAATTAATGCTTCTGAATCTCCCGTGCACTTACCATGTGTCAGATTCTGTCCTGGCTGCTTGGGATACAGATTGGTAAGGAAAATCAGCAAAGGTCCTGCCTGAGAGGAGCGGACATTCTAGCAGAGGGAGACAGATAGGAAGACTTCATAAATAAGCAAATCACATAGTACGTTAGAAGGTAACAAGTTTTATGGAGATAAAAAAGAAAAAAAATAGAGCAGGGTAAAGGGGAGCAACCAGGTAGGGGCTGGTGGTTTGCAAAGAGTGACCAATTTACCCAAGAGAAAGGAAGCCAGAAGCAAGATTACAAAGGAGGTTTCATGGGACTCACATGTGGAGGCCTGAATAGGGATTTCAGGTGTAGCGAGAGGTTTAAACCCAAAAAGGCATTCCAGGCAGAAGCCACATACCCAGAGGCACGCAGTCTTGAGTGCTAACGATATGTATATGTGTGTGTGGGGCAGTCGTGGGGGGCTGGGGAGTGTGGGGTGCCCGGCCCAAGGAGTGGAAGATGAAGCTGGTGAGGAGCACGGGGCCAGGATGCGAAGGGACTTGCATGCCCCGCTAAGGAGTTTGCACTTTACCCTGTAGACAGCCGGGGTCCTGTTGATGATTTTATGCAGGGGAATGTCATGTTTATATTTATTTTTAAAAAGATAATTCTGGCAGATGTACTGGAGTGGTGAGAGTCTGGGCAAGTCACTTAACCTCCCTCTTCCTCTGTTTTACCATCTATCAAATGAGATGGGCCATATCTGCTCACGTACCTCCTAGGATTTCGGTGAGAAATAGATAAGAAACATGGAAACACTTCGAAAAGTATATGGTATTATAAAAAGGCAAGCTGGAGCTGTTGTTATTTCAGCTGTGCTGTGTTTGGAAATGCGGTTTTAGAGAAGCCCAAAGAATCAAGGAGCAAAGCAGAGGGATGACCCCACTTCTGTTTCCCTAAAAGAATAAAATCCAATAAGGCTCTAATTTGTTGACTGCCGATGTAAGCTCTCCACTAGAAAGAACTAAGGGGGGTTTATAGAATATAAAGAAAACCACTCCTGGAGAGCGTAGAGTCCACCTGGAGAGGCATAATCCTTCTAGGAAATGAAAACAAGTACAGGAAAATATGATCCAATCCAAAAGGAAAATGCTGGAAGGGGGCAGAGATTGAAGGAGTTGAGACTCCCTACAAGAAAAGACACTCATGAAATTTGTCCTAATGGAGATGACAATTTGCAAATAACAGCCCATCTGTCATTCCACTCCCTCTTATGGGGCAGAATGGGTAGAGGAACCAGGAAAATATTTCTCCAGGTAGAAAATTTTTATTTCATATTCAGTGGCAGCATGCAATCTTGTCCCCAAAAATAATGCTAATAAACAAGTTACAAAAGTTTGACGTTTTCAAAGTTATGAGTTACTTGGTAACCAACATCAGAAAGCCTCATTACAGAAATATCTTGGGTCAGTCTACCAAGTGCTGTTCCCTTTCCAGGTATTTGTTGGGTAAAAACAGATCCTAGGCATATGAAATTATGTTTTTAGGTTCCTTCTTGAATGCAAGTTTGAGTTAGTTTCACCCATTTTGAATGGTAATTTTCTATCTCCAGCTAGCCATCATTGTTCTGTAAATATATAGCATTTAAAATTTATTGTCCAAAAAAATTAAATTAAATTTAAAAAAGAAAAAAAAATTTTTTTNACCAACATCAGAAAGCCTCATTACAGAAATATCTTGGGTCAGTCTACCAAGTGCTGTTCCCTTTCCAGGTATTTGTTGGGTAAAAACAGATCCTAGGCATATGAAATTATGTTTTTAGGTTCCTTCTTGAATGCAAGTTTGAGTTAGTTTCACCCATTTTGAATGGTAATTTTCTATCTCCAGCTAGCCATCATTGTTCTGTAAATATATAGCATTTAAAATTTATTGTCCAAAAAAATTAAATTAAATTTAAAAAAGAAAAAAAAATTTTTTTTCTAAAGATTTTATTTATTTGACAAAGAGACAGCCAGCGAAAGAGGGAACACAAGCAGGGGGAGTGGGAGAGGAAGAAGC
>NC_048233.1:63206351-63233347 GCF_002007445.2 Ailuropoda melanoleuca | reverse complement strand
CGGAACGCCGGGATCACGCCCTGAGCCGAAGGCAGACGCTTAACCGCTGTGCCACCCAGGCGCCCCATCCCATCTTTTTTTTTCCCTGTGATTTTAGTTTTATAGAGTATCTCGCATGTAGATTTTTTTAATGATTTTTTTTATTATATTATGTTAATCACTATACAGTACATCCCCGGATTCCGATGTAAAGTTCGATGCTTCATTAGTTGCGTATAACACCCAGTGCACCATGCAATACGTGTCCTCCTTACNGTAGTATGGACATTTTAACTATGTTAATTCTTCCAATCCATGAGCATGGAATATTTTTCCATCTTTTTATGTCTTCCTCAATATCTTTCAAAAGTGATCTATAGTTTCTAGCATATAGGTCCTTTACGTCTCTGGTTAAGTTAATTCCAAGGTAACGCATGGTTTTTGGTGTTATTGTAAATGGGATGGATTCCCTAATTTCTCTTTCTTCAGTCTCGTTATTCGTGTATAGAAATGCAACTGATTTCTGGGCATTGATTTTGTATCCTGCCACCTTACTGAATTGTTCTATAACTTCTAATAGTTTGGGAGTGGATTCCTTTGGGTTTTCCATATAGAGTATCATGTCATCTCGCATGTAGATTTTACAAAGTGCACCTAACCTATTATTATTTAACGAGTTTCTTTTGTCTTTCCATTTCCTGTGAATTGGTTATTAGATCTAGAGTTTTGATTAGATTCATTTTGGCAGGATGTGTTGTAAGTAGTGGTTCATGAGTGTGTTCTATCAGCAGGCATTTATACTCGGTTATTTTAGTTTTTGTGATATTAGCAACCATGGATCATCATTACATAGATCCATTAATTCATTGGGGAGGCACAATTCACTATTTCATTAGGGGTTACCTTGATTTTCTTTCTTTTTTTTTTTTAAGATTTTATTTATTTGTGTGACAGAGATAGACAGCCAGCGAGAGAGGGAACACAGCAGGGGAGTGGGAGAGNGCATGTAGATTTTACAAAGTGCACCTAACCTATTATTATTTAACGAGTTTCTTTTGTCTTTCCATTTCCTGTGAATTGGTTATTAGATCTAGAGTTTTGATTAGATTCATTTTGGCAGGATGTGTTGTAAGTAGTGGTTCATGAGTGTGTTCTATCAGCAGGCATTTATACTCGGTTATTTTAGTTTTTGTGATATTAGCAACCATGGATCATCATTACATAGATCCATTAATTCATTGGGGTGGCACAATTCACTAATTCACTAGGGGTTACCTTGATTTTCTTTCTTTTTTTTTTTAAAGATTTTATTTATTTGTGTGACAGAGATAGACAGCCAGCGAGAGAGGGAACACAGCAGGGGAGTGGGAGAGGAAGAAGCAGGCTTCCAGCGGAGGAGCCGGATGTGGGACTCGATCCCAGAACGCCGGGATCACGCCCTGAGCCGAAGGCAGACGCTTAACGACTGCGCTACCCAGGCGCCCCTACCTTGATTTTCTTAATTACAGAATTCCTTCATTATTTATCAGCTAAAATAGTCCCTGCAAAGAGAAACTCTCTCTGTTCAACTATTTCATTATCCTAGGATACAGCCCATATAAGAAAAGCAGGACAAATGTCTGATTCTTTCCTTTTATTTACCAGATTTTAAAATAGTAAGTTGATTCCCTAGCATCCTCTAAAGATGACAAGGGAGATACCTTTTACATATCAGCTAAAACTCGTGGATTTATATACATTTGATATATTTACAATTATTGGCCAGTGATTATTGGCCAGTGGGAGCTTTGGCAAATTGTCCCTTGACAACTTCAGGAGTCTTTTCTAGCTTTTATCTGAAATGTTTCCAGCTCATCTAGTAGCTCTCCCCCCCTACTCCTGGCATCAACTATTTATTCAAGGAGCTCTGAGTCATTCTGGAGCAAAATGGTATTTAGAAACCATAATCTGAGAACTATGGGGAATAGGACTTCTTTGAATGTAAAAAAACCCCAAAAACCAAAAACTAAAAAACTCTGTGGATCCAAATATCAAAAAATTTGGATGTTTAGAGAACTACCCATTTTAAAGCAGCTCACAAGACTCCTGAAGATTTTTCCCCTGAAAGAGTTACTACTTTGATAAAGCACTGTATTCTTTGAACATCTAAATTTAAAAAGAAAACATACTATCTAGACACAAATAATAACAATATTATTATTTTCCAGAAGCTGGAAAAGGCAAGTAATAGATCCTTCTTCTGGAGCCTCCAGAAAGAACTGGACTGGCTGACACTGATTTTTAGCTCCATAAGGCTTTTTTTTTTTTTTGTCTACCAGAATGGTAAGAGAAAAAATTTTCTGTGTTTGAAGCCACTAAATTTGTGGTAATTTGTTAGATCGACAATAGGAGACACAGAGCCTCATCTTAAAATGAGAGATAGGAAGTAGGGCCATATATCTTGGAGTATAACAGAAAATCAGAAAAGTTGCAAGCCTCAGGAGGCTTCTTGGATCTGGGGGAAGGGCTTGTGCTTAGATGAAAGTAAAAGGACTAGTTAACAGGGCAGTTGTTAAACTTCACCTTCCACGTTTGTCTTGTCTGGAGCAGCTCTGGAGAGAAGGTGTTTGGAGGCCCCAGGGAGGTCTGAATGCGGGAAGCCACAGCCAGGTTTAAGGAACGCATGGAACTCACAGGAGCAACGAGGGGCTAAGGTGATGGGGTTTGGCAAACCCAAGGCGTTACTTGGGGCTGGCAGCAGGATGGGAGGTGGGGATTGCAAAGGCTTCAGACGCGCTGTTCTGGGTAATAACAGTGACTGTTAACAAGAAATAAAAGAGCTTTTCATCACCTATCAGCAGTGGAATGATTCAAAACATATTTTTGTGAGGAAAGAGGAGGTAATAGGATTGTGCAGTAGTAGGAACTAAGGAGCTGAAACTATTGCTTTTTTAATAGGGGCTCGGAGGCTGCTGCTGCGTGTGCGTGCGTGCGTGCGTGTGTGTGTGTGTGTGTGTGTGGCTTACACGAGAAAGTGGGAATCATCCTGCTGACCCAACGCTTCGTAAACTCTTCCCTCTGACTTATGGTTTCTGGGACGGACACTGGCGGCATTTTGCTTCATGCTTCAAAAGTTTAAATAAATAATCCTTCACTTCAATTCAGCAGCTATCAGGGAAAATGATATTGTTTTTACTCATCCTGGCGAGGGGAGGCACTTCTGAAGTGCCCACGCTTTCAAGCAGAAACAGAGCATTTCTGCCAATGAAGCGTGTAGCGAGGTCCCGAGTCACCAGCCTAACTTTTTATCGCAAAGGAAAGATGAATGCCCCAATCTCAACTTTGGCTGCCTGCTATTTTTCCTATATATGGTCAGCGGTTTCCATAGAAGCGAGAATGAGAAAGGCTTTTGATAATGATGTTTTCTTCTCTTGGCTAACTGAAAGTTTTTGATATTTAGGTGAAAAAGTCAGAACATTCTCTGGGATGGGTTGTGAAATTCACAAAAGAGCAGCAGACTCACGCTGGTGTTGAGCAGCCTCAAGGGGCCACGGCAAGGTTACTGTACTTAGGAAGAAGGGAAATGGATGTCCTTTTAAAATTCCACAAAGTCCCTTTCATAAAAGTGTATCAATCCCCATTAAAAAACACAACTTGACGTGTTTGACTTGATGACTTTGACTTCTTTGGCAAAATAACCATGAGAGTTTGCCATGAGCCGGACATCAAAGAACCAATAAATTTAATGAGTAGTTTTCAACACTCCAGACTCACTAGCTAGTATGTGTCACTGCTACTATGTTCACATTGAAAACAAAAAACAAAAGAATCTCAATGCTATTTGACATATCTCTCAAGCTTTAATGGACTGTCTCAAGACCTATTGTCTGAATGGGTAAAATAGTGATGTAAAGGCTTTGGCTAAGTATGTGCCTCCTGGTGCCTAGGACAGTGTCATCAAAGACAAACTGCTTTCCGTTAAAAACGGTCTTTTCTAGATTCTCTTCTCTGCAAATGCAAAGGACGCAATGCTGAGTCACACATGGTCAGGTTAATTTTCTCTAGAAAAACAGGAAGCAAGCTGGGAAGACTTGGGAAATAGGGGTAAAGCGAGGCTGACAGATGGGGAAGGGTGTGGAAAGGGGCAAGGAGGCTGGCCGAAAGGACAACCAGGATTTCAGAGGGTTGCCCCGAATCTCTCCATCATCTCAGGAGTTGCAAACTCTGGTGTCCTGGAGGCATCTTAAATTACAAGGTAACATAAGTGAGTGGTGAAGACCATGGCAAATTGGAGAACAGGTCTCTGTAAAGAAGCCGTCTTCTTAGCTGCAGCTCATTGTGTCCATGCACATTGCCAGATGCAGATATGGGCTTAGTCTTGCTAGAGCTTCTGATTTTTTTTAAAAAGCCGGAAATCCGTATTTTTTATATGTAATCTTCAGATTTTTAAATATAAACAACTAATTCCAGTACTCTTAAAACACTGTGCAGACTAAACAAAATGTGTCTGTGGGCAGAATCAGGCCCTGGGGCCACCACTTGCTATCTTTTGCATTCGCTTAGAACAAATTTCGCCTTTTTGAGAATATGCAGGTTATTTATAAGAAAAGGCCAGGATTCTCTTATATCTTCTATACAGAATGTCCCAGGTAAGAATGAAGAAGGAAAATAATCACTCAAAAGGGAATTTTAAGTGTTTTTTTTTTTTTTTAAAAAGGCCTTTTGGCCTTTGATCTTACAGACTCCTCATTTCCAAAGTTACTGGGGTCAGCAAGTTCCTCCCCCATTCCTTCAGGGAGGTTGTCTCATACAATCGTAATGGAGTTGATAATTTTGTCAGATTCTCCAGGAGAATCCCCTAGCCCCCTAAATGAGTTTTTAAAATTTTGCATACATTAGGGTTCACTCTTTGCGCCGTGAAGTTCTACGGGTTTTGGCAAATGTATCAGTTGTTCACCAATACCATATCAGACAGACTAGTTCACTGCCCTAAAAAAAATGCCTCGTGCTTCTCTGTCCAAATGACTGTGGTCTAGTCACCACGAGCCAGACATAAGAGATAGTATGGGGCTCAATTAAGTGATACCGTTTTTGAATGATAGTATTTTCTTTTCAAAAAATTTATAGGAATGTATTGGCAGGGTTTAGTTGCCTAAGTTGATATTTGAAACAGAAAGCAATTTAATATAAGGTTGTAGATCGGACACCCAGAATTACTCCCAGAACAATCCCCAAAAAGCTGACCCACCAGGAATACTGTTACCTCTGCCCCAGTTGGGCAGGTGGGAATCACCTTCCTTCTTGCTGCCCTCAAGAACACAGGGTTCTAGCTACATGCTAGAGATCAGGAAGCCACTGCACAGGAATGGCCCTTGATCTGCACACATTCAAAGGCTGTCCCCTCCTAACTTGCTGCAGTAAATCCCAAGATCTTCGTAACTATGACTACCAACAGCTGCACCCAAGGAAGTGGAGAGATGGCCCCCTCCTCACTTCTGCATTCCAACTTCTACATGGTACATCGAATGGACATAACCTAGTTCACATCCAGAAACTCCGGCGTAATGGATTGAATGGTGGCTCCCCCAAAGATATGTCCACCCAGAACCTGAGGCTGTGACATTATTTGGAAAAAAGGGTTTTTGCCGAAATCATTATGTTAAGAATCTCAAAATGAGATTATCCTGGATTATCTGGAGGGGCTGGAAATCCAATGACAAGTGTCCTTATAAGAGACAGAGAGAAGACACAGAGAGAAGAGAAGGTCATGAGAAGATGAAGGCAGAGATGGAAGCGACTGACACGGCCACAAACAGAGGAAAGCCTGGAGCCACCGGAAGCTGGAAGAGGGGTTCTGCCCTAAGCATCAAGGGAGCACAGCCCTGCCAACACCTTGGTTTTGGACTTCCAGCTTCCAGAACTGTGAGATGTACATTTCCACTGTTTTAACCCATCTAATTTGTGGCAATTTGTAATGGCAACCCTAGGAAACAATACATCTAGCTTCAAGTGACTCTAGGAAGTGTCCTTCTCTTCAGCTTTCCGGCCTCTGCCATCTAAGAACACTCCTACAAGGAGGGTGGATGGACGCCGAGTGCTAATCTACCACGTTTACCACTTGGAAATAGAAATTACGCAGATCGGGGTGCCTGGGTGGCTCAGTCGTTAAGCATCTGCTTTCGGCTCAGGGCTTGATCCTGGCGTTCTGGGATCGAGCCCCACATCAGGCTCCTCCGCTGGGAGCCTGCTTCTCCCTCTCCCACTCCCCCTGCTTGTTCCCTCTCTCGCTGGCTGTCTCTCTCTCTGTCAAATAATTTTTAAAAATCTTAAAAAAAAAAAAAAGAAATTACCTAGATCATAGAAGAATGGAGAACAAAGATTTCTCCTGAGCATGTCTGTTTGCTGATAGCTAAACTCAAACCAGTTTATTTACATTTAAAAGTCTACAGTTCCAGGGGTGCCTGGGTGGTGCAGTCATTAAGCGGCTGCCTTCGGCTCAGGGCATGATCCCGGCGTTCTGGGATCGAGCCCCACATCAGGCTCCTACGCTGGGAGCCTGCTTCTTCCTCTCCCACTCCCCCTGCTTGTGTTCCCTCTCTCGCTGGCTGTCTCTCTGTCAAATAAATAAATAAAATCTTAAAAAAAAAAAAAAAGTCTACAGGTCCAGCCTTCGTGTCATGCCCTTAAATGAATCCATAGCAACTGCACACATGTAATGTGCAATGCCAATAGCAATATCCTTCCTTTTTAAAGAACAATGTTTTCGGCGATGTTTAAATTGTCCAAATTAATCTTAGTTTATGAAGCATCAGAAGGTATCTCATATTTGTAAAAAAAAAAAAAATCTTGGGTATTCTTTATTTCTACCGCTTATATGCACAACAGTCTTTGACGGCACATGGCAGGATGGCTCCTGAAGTGAAATGTAAGGCATAGAATACCACGCTGTGGAATATACATTCTATTTAAGACACACAAGAATATGTCCTGTTTCTAGCATCATCTAAGTAAGGTTGGGTAAGTGAGATTTGTAGTCTTACAAAATAAAAGAATCATTTTCTCAAGTTGTCCCAGCAACACTGAATCTAAGTAAGCCACTGTATAACAGATGATTACCTTATACAGCAATTACTAGTGTGGGGGTGTGCATTCTACCACCCCTTTGCTGGGACACTGAGCTGGGCCGTCAGCTTCTGTGCAGGTGGAGGTTGTCCTCTGAGACTAAGTGGGATACCAAAACTGGGAGAGGGACCAGAGCCTAGAATCTGGTGAGAATCTGAAGTTCAAAAAGCCCGAAGGGAATGTGATGTGTCTTCAAACAGAAGGGGGAGTCAGGGTGAAGGAAGGGTGTGCAGCCAGGATCTGAGACCGTAGAGAAATAACACAGTGATGACAGAATCTGGGGAAAGGTGCTCGTGAGGGTCCAGGAGGCATCTGCTGTTTGTGGGTTCATTTTAGGAAGAGCTAGGGTGTGGTGCCTGGTGGGAGAGGCAATTTAAAGGGTCAGACAAATGGGACAATTAACCTCCTGGTGTAATGCTAAGCTTCTGATAAACACAGAAACTCACTGAAGTGAGTGATGCACATTTTCTCAGTCATATGGATCGGGAACATACAATAATAAGCAATTCAGCATCAAAGATGCAAGATTCAGCCTCTAACTATTCAGAAATTCAGAAGCCTTATATGTTTAATAATATCGCAGAGTAGATAGTGGCCATATGATGTAATGTCTGGATGGATGGATGGATGGATGGGAAACCTCGACCTCCCCAAAATCTCTATCTCACTTACCATTCTACCATTACCTTGGGCCAAAACACCACCACAAGCAGCCGCTGTTAATATGCAAATACACCATACTGAGTGATAATAACAAAGGCCTTTTCTAGAGGGCTGTGCAGTTTTCAAAGAATCATCTTGTAAATATTCCATATCATTTTTCTAACATTTATGGAGAGAGATTGGGTTGGAAATAGGAGCTTTGATAGAGAGATACGGGAGGACTAATTTGGGAGCAGAGGGCATGGTCAGAGGGGACAGCTTGAGTGGAGAGACGCACCACATCAGAGGGCCGCAAGCGTCACAAGGACGCTCAGGGCCAACAGGGGCCTGAGAAGCCCAGGAGAGCGGGCACTGTCGAGGGGAGCACGCTCTAGATGACTTCATTGTTCGAGTGTCTTGCACCCCACAACTCAGGGGGAGGTGTTTGTTGACACTCTTTTTGCTGCTCTGCTAGGACTTTGATCTACTCTCTGTGTGTCCTACCAGACCACAGCTGTTTTCAGAGGCAAATCTGTCATATATTGATCTCCAGGGGCAAAAATCTGGGACAATATTTTTATTGCAGTAGAATATGGTGGGTCGACTGAATTATAGCTACAGCCCTACTATTCGGTAACTTCATGCAAGAACTTTTCTTTACCAGTTTATGTCTGAAATTTAAAGGACATTTCGTGTGTAATATCTCAGTACTTTAGTACCACTGTCATACCCGCTGAGTACTAGTTATTGGCAAGCATCTTAGAAAAAAAGCGTCAAATAAAAACTGTGTTCTTAATATAGTAGGAGCCTGAATAAGGGATAAAACCAACAACAACAAAAAGAAGCCGTCCGTATTAAACAAACAAGCAAACCCTAGCAACCGTAAGTAGCAATTTTCAGTTTGGTGGGAGTTTTTTGGTGCTTTGGTTTCAAATGAGTTACAAAGTAAAACTTACTGATCAAATGGAGTGAGTGAGTTTACATATTGATTTGGTAGCCTTCAAAGTCTTGTTAGAGCCAGGCTGAAAAGGTTGGGTCACATTCTTTCCATGACATTTTAATGAGCAGATTAGGGAGTGTGGCTGGTGTGGTGATAGTAAGTGGGGACAAGTGGCAAAGATTAACTCACTATTCATCTTGCTTCCTGAAGAATTTAATACCCCACTGTGGCTGTCAACACAATGACAGAAAATATAAATCAGCTTAAGCCCTACAACATCTCATATACAGTAACTTCACTTGCTAATTAAAGTATTATTTAAGGTTTTCAGTCGTTAATAATATTCCTTTCCCTAATTTTTCTATAAAGATCATACATTTATAGTAGTATAATTACTTTTTTGTTAAAATACAACGCACATACCAAAATTCACCTTTTTAAAATGTACAGCTCAGTTGGGGGGGGTTGCCCCCAAAGTTTGTGAAACCATCACCAGTACCCATTACCAGTCATTCCCCAAATATATTTATATTTCATTGACTTACAAATAAAAAGAGAGGTTGTTCAGGAATACGTCACCCATGAGAATCAGGGGCTTAAAACATACTTTTAAGACGGTGTGAGGGTGCCACTTTCTCTGATAAGTCAGTGTGCGCCAGGCCCTTGGTTTTTCACATTCTTGCCAATTTCATTTTTTTTTTAACTGCATGCAAATCCCAGCTGTTGCCAGAGCAGAGAAAAGCAATACATGAGATAATGAGTGGCTTACAAAAAGTTTCACGTATCATTTTGTGTCATTCTCTTTCATTAAAAAAAATCTTCCCTGGATTTTATTTATTTTACTAGTTACTACTGCTGATAACACTTTAATAGCCTACTTACACATTTGTGGGCCGGAGTTTGGAAACCGTAGGTCAATGATCTAAAACAGTATCTGGCACAAAGCTACCAAACACACAATGACTACCATTCTGTTAACCTTAAAAAATAAAACTGCCGATTACTTCGCTAGCAAAAATGGGTTTATTTGGGAATAGCAGAAAACCGCAGTCCCAGAAAGGCAACCCACGGCAAAATCACAGCTTAAGCCCGCGGAACGGAGGAGAGGACCGCTCTTTTATAGAGGAAAAGGGGCGGGGCTGTTATAAACAAAGAGTCTATTGGAGTAAAGGGGAGTTCAAGGTATAAGGGCTTTTCATTGGCTGAGTTGTGCCGGCCTTTCAGTGGCTGGACTATAGACGGTGGGGGAGGAGAGACTTTCTTCAAGGGCACGGTTTCTCTCTCCCGATGGGGTCTGCAACTGATGACGAATGGTGGGGTGTGAGAGCTCCCCCTGTCAGCCTCCCGTTCTAAACAAGGTTTCCTTTTATTAATTTTCACATTACTAACAATAATAATTTGTGTCCCCGTGAAATATTGAATTCATAGATATCAAAAGATTGTATCATAGTGGATAGACTTATTGAATCACTATGTTGTACACCTGAAATTAATGTAACACGGTATGTCAACGATACTTCAATTAAAAAAAAAAGACTTTGCAAACCATTCATTGTCTATTTTTCAAAAGAATTGAGTAAAAATCCTAATGTGAAAAATACCCTATAGTTCACTGACAGTGTATGTTATTAATAAGAGCTACAATGTATTATCTTGTAGCTGACAATGGTTACCAATATCTGCATGCTTTATACAGTAAGCGGCAATAGAATACAATATCAGTAGTGGGTAATGTACAAACTAGTAACTGATGGGGCACCTGGCTCGCTCATTTGGTAGTGGTGTAACTCTTGACCTTGGGGTTTTGGTTTCAAGCCCCATGCTGGGTGTAGAGATTACTTAAAAATGAAATATTTTTAAATAAAGATTTTATTTATTTATTTGACACAGAGAGAGAACAAGCAGGGGGAGTGGCAGGCAGAGGGAGAGGGAGAACCAGGCTACCTGCCTAGCAAGGAGCCCGAAGTTGGGCTCGATCCAAGGACCCTGGATCTTGACCTAAGCCAAAGGCAGATGTTTACCCAACTGAGCCACCCAGGAGCCCCCAAAATAAAATCTTTTAAAAAAAAATAGTAACTGGGTTATTCCCAAAATGAATAATAAAGTTTTAGAAGATTGACTTCATACATCTGAATATAATGTGAATAAGGAGATGAGGCTTTCATTTCAAATGCATCCTTTTATACCTGCACGGAGAAAAGAAGGCACATTTGCTTAAGTTTCCATTCACTACAGTAGCCGGTAGTTAAATACTGATTTCTACCATTTCTAGAAGTATTTCATGTAGGGTGCAGCGTTTTTTAAAGTGGTCACAAATTCTTTGACAGTTCTCCCTTTTAGAGTTAGGGTTTATGTTCCCTTCCTTTGAAAGTAGGCAGGCTTATGACTGCTTCAACTAAAAGAGTGTAGAGAAGTGATATGTGTGACCTCCAAACCGGGTCATAAAAGGCCACGCAGATTCCACCTTGTTCACTGGGACACTGCCTCTTGTAAGAAGTCCGACCCCCTCAAGCTGCCACGCTGGAGAAGCCTCATGAAGTCATTCTGGTTGACAATCCCAGCTGAGCCTAGCATTTCAGCCATCCCTATCAGTCACCAGACCTGGGAGGGAAGCCATCTTGGATCCTACAGATAAGACCATCCACTAGATGAATACCCCCAAGTGACTTCTGTACACCACATGGAATAGTCATGCATTTCTCAAAAGTCTAACCCACGAAATTACAAGATACAATAAGAAGAGCTATTGTCTTAAGCCACTAAGTTTCAGGATAGCTTGTTACACAGCAGTAAATAACTGGAACTGAGGTCATCCTCCTGCATCATTTGCTCTACTGTTGATCCCTTGGATAGGTTATACTGGCTAAGCTGATATTCCCCTCCTCCCTCACAGCTCTAAATGTTCTCCAAAGAGAAACCTTCCCAGGGAGAGACAGTCCTTTCAGTTCTAGCCTGCTCTTCCCTTCCTTGTCCCTTTCCCTATCCTCTATCGTTTTGTTTTCTTTGTCCGTTTGCTGAAAGCCTTTGAATTTATGTCTGAAAGCCTATGAATTTAGTTGTTTTGGTCTCTGAATAGTTCAAACGATCTGACCTCAGGCCTATCATACACAAATACTTTGGAAATTTTACAAAAAGTGATTTCTTGAATGATTTAAAAATTGTTTCCGCTTACATTTATCCAATATAACATGACTGTTCTTGAAGTCTTTTCTTTCATTAATTTGGATATTCATGTTCAAAGTGAAGTGGAAAATTGAAGCCATCTCTCTTGATCTATAATTTTTAAAAATACAGAAAACAAAAACAGAGAAAACAGAGATGCCGGTTTTCCACCTGCCTAGATTAGTGTATCTCTTCCTCTAAAGAGAAAAGAAGAAAAATCCATGAAATCTAGTCCACAACAATAGATTCTAAGCTAGGCAATGACTTTTTAAGTTTGGAGCGAGTTTTGATTTATATCTTGGCTGAAAGTTCAAGAATCATCCATCTCTAGCTGCCTATACAGTATGAATGATACAGGAATGAGCTGGTACTGGAGAAAGAAGTCCCCTGGATTAGTGACATAAGCCTCAGGATATCTTAGGAGCATATATGATGAATCCACATTTCCTCCCATCCTTCCCTGAGAATACAACCAGGCTTTGAGTAAATTTGTATGCATCTTACCAGAGGCATATCTTGGTATCTTCTTTCCTTTTAACAGTACAGCCGTGAGTTTCTGGATGATGGTTGGTGAATGAAAGCAAAATTTCTGTAAGTACAGGAGCTACCCAACTGAATGTGTGTGTGAGAGAGAGGTCAAGGTTATAGGAAGAGAATAGAGAGGGGAAGAGACAAAAGTACATGATAATGAATAAAATAACTTTCTCTTGACCCAAGACAAAGATACTTTCAACATCATACTTGCTGCTAATCAGCTAGTGTTAGGTTACTTTTATTCTCCTGGTTGAATTTCTTGAAGAAGGGCAATATATGCAGCTTTCAAATTTTTAAAAATTTTCTGATCAGGATTTTGGGGCATTTCAGACTCTTCAGTGACCCCACAGGAACCCCACTGGACCCCCCAGCATATGGCATTAAAGCTGGAAGTGAGCTTTGATATCATCTAGTTCTTGCTACTTATAGTGTGGATCAAGGGTTCAGTTGCATTGACATCATCTGGGGGCTTGTTAGAGATGCCCCACTTCAGATACACTAGGTCAGAACTACGTTTTATTTATTTAAATTGCAGTATAACTAACATACAGTGTTATATTACTTTCAGGTGTATAATATAGAGAGTCAACAATTATACATTACTCAGTGATCACCGAGATGTGTGAACTCTTAATTCCCTTCACCTATTTCAGCCATCCCCCTACCCACCTCCCCTCTGGTGACCACGAGTTTGCAGAACTAACTTTTTAACAAGATACCCAAGTGATTTGTGTGTACACTAAAGCCCAAGAGACGTCCATACCCTACTCCATGTAGGAACCAAATGGACTGAATGTTGGCATATCCTAAGATGATGAAATTACCATTATAATGATGGGTAAAGAGAGTTCAAACTTCCGTTTTTAAGTAGGAAAACAACAAAATTTTGAGCCAAAATCAACCAATCAAACAAAACCAACAAAGTGGTGGAAAATCAAAAAAGATGAATGTAATGTATGACTTTAATGGGAAGAATTAAGAGTAGCATCAAGGTAACACCAAACCAAACCAAACCAAACCAAACCAAACCAAACCAAACCAAACACAGCTGGGTGGTGGGGGCCATGACATAGGCCATGATATAGGGGGCCATGAGTTTGGAACCATTAGTCCAAGGGAGCAGGGTGACCTAGGGATCACTCAATGCATTTAGTAAACAGGAGATACTTCTCTGATGATTTTCAAATGACCCTGGCCTTGTGGATTTGCTTGTGGAAATTCTTAACCTGTAATAGACCAGCAAGTCTTCAAGAGAAGTCCTTAGTAGTACTGAAGTATGTGTTTATTTGTTTTAGCACAATTGTGTTTGAAGCAAGTAACCCGCGTTTTAGGACTGTCTTAGCAGGTGTTTTTCTTAATCTTTTTTTTTTTTTTTAAAGGAGAACTGCTGAGTTCAGAGGAAATGAGCACTCTTTTATTTAAATTTCCTGAGATTAGAGGAAGAACATATTGCCAAACAATGCCTCTTCACTTCAAAACCTCTCCCCATAAATTATTTGAGGATATCTTATTAAAAGTCTGTAAAATTTCCTATTAAGAACGGTTGATTGCAGTCCAGACCATCATAGCTCTGGTGCTTTCCCTGAAATACCACAGCTGTCGGGAAGAAATATATTTTGAGACAAAAGGTTTTGTTTCCCCAGCAATAAATTATTTTAGTGATATCTCAAGATAGATAAAACTTTCACTTACGTTTGAGTGAAGGAAGATTCTACTGATAACTTGTTAAAAATCTATAAAAAGACTATGAGAATGTAGATGTAGATAGCAAATTAAAATCAGACTTCCTTTAAGTTTAGCAAAGCAATTACTTGTAAAGCCGGTGAAGATTATTATTATGGATAATGAAGTGATTTACTGGAAAATGTGGAAATGACATTCAATATGGCCACATTTCTGCACAACCTCAAGTTGGTATTTTCAACTTTAACCTTGAAGCCATTAAGAAAAAAAAAAAAGCAACTTACCTCTAGTAATATTTTATGTAAATTGCTAACCCCAAACCCTACTTATGGTGATGTGAATCCTGAATAAGGTAAGAAATGCCTTGTTTGAGACTCTTTTTTTAAAGATTTTATTTATTTATTTGACAGAGAGAGAGAGACAGCAAGAGATGGAACACAAGCGGGGGGGGGGGGGTTGGGAGAGGGAGANCAAAGGGGGGGGGGGGGGTGGTTGGGAGAGGGAGAAGCAGGCTTCCCGCTGAGCAGGGAGCCTGATGTGGGGCTCGATCCCAGGACGCCGAGATCATGACCTGAGCTGAAGGCAGATGTTTAACAACTGGGCCACTCAGGCATCCCTTGTTTGAGACTCTTCACTGTAGAGAACAAACTGATGCTTCCCAGAGGGGGTGTAGGTGGGGGAATGGGGGGGATAAGGGGTGGGGATTAAGGAGGGCACTTGTGATGAGCACTGGGTGTTGTATGGAAGTGCTGAATCACTAAATTCTACGCCTGGAACCAATATCACACTATCTTAGCTAACTGGAATTTAATAAAAACTTGATTTTAAAAAAAGAAATGTCTTGTTTATAGTGCTGATATAATAATCCATTGATTTCATGGTAGATGATATCTTTAAAACATAGTTGCTCCCACTAACCCTAATAGTTTAACCCTCTCACTCTCCTTTATCCCTAAACGGGGAGGATCTTTCTTACTGTAGTCATAAGAAAATGTATTTCATCAAACACATTCATTTTAGAATTGCGCATATCTTTTTACCCACTGGAAGTAATGATGTATACCAAGCAAGCTGCTAGAGTCTTCCAATTTTATTTATTTCCTATGAATCTTTTCAGGGAACATTGGGTTCATAAAACATTTTGTAGGACTGAAGAACTTTCTTTTTTTTTTTTTGGCCTTTGTTTTCAGTTTTGGTGTAAAGCCAGTGAGAAAAATTTGTTATGTCTTGACCATTTCCAGAGTGATGTTAATTAAGAAAGATCCAGTCCATTTTTCATCGAGTCCCTGAAAGCAAATTCTATTGACGTCTGGCAAATGCAGATCTTTGATATTTAAGTGATGGATATTAACTGTGGGCAGAGTTAAGGGGCTTGAGACAGAGAGCTCAGTGGTGCTATAACTCACCAACTTGGATGATAACAGCAGAGTGGCACAAAATGCTACTGAACATTGATAAAACAATAATATTTTAAAATGTGTGATAAAATAATCTTATCTGTCCGTTCCCTTTTAGTTTGGGGATGACGAATAAATCGTGTCAACAATTTTTGGGGTAGGAATGAAAAAACGGAGGGGACCTTTGTAACTTTTCAAAATAAAAAGCATGCATCACAAAAATTCAATACTGGCCTTTGGTAGGGCAACTGAAGTAAAAAATGATGTAACTCGCTGCGTACTAGAGTGTGCTTTGTGCACAGTTATGTTGGAACAGCTCGATTTTGCCTCGAATAAAGGATCTGTACCCAGTCAGCGCAGCCTGCAGTTGTTAAAAGGACATCAATCATTTAAACAAGGTCACAAGCAACAAAGGCCAATGAGGGTTCAAAGTTTACAGGTCCCAGCATTTATCAGGTAGAAATGGGCTACATTTCAATATTTCATAAAGGATCCTTTTATGAAAAAGCTATCAGTCATCGTAGAGCCTGGCAAAACTCTGGTTATTCCAGTGAGCAAAATGAATAATGACACTGAGTCGAGAACCCCCGTATGGGTTTATGTTTTTGTAGGACCACCATGGCTGGAACATACGTTTTCAATTCGTATAAGGATGTGATTATTACGTGGGAATGTCTTCCTCCCTCTGGCTAAAGCAAAAGATATATCAACATTGTCTCGGCTTCGGATAGGCAGATTAGGACCAATTGGTTAAGGAAATCACAGAGCTGGTATCACTAAATACCATGCAAATCATGGTTTTCCACTGACTTAAATTATTCTCATGGGAGAGGTAGAAGGCTGGATGCTTTTGTTTATATTTAGCCTGAGTAGTTGCATCAACTCGCCCCCCACCATTTGATGGTGTCTTAAAAATTAGTCTATATGTATTGAACTTCTGATCTAAGTTTTAGATTGGGTATTTTCCCCATTTGTTGGTGGCTTCATATATGCCTTTTCCCATTCGTTTGAAATATTACCTTTCAGGTACCTCAAACCTTTCAATACTCCACTTCCCAACGTGTATGACCTTGCATCTAACCAGAGAAGAGCCTTTTTGTATCTGAGTTTATTTTTTAATAGCTTTATTGAGCTATAATTCACATACCTTACAACTCTCCCATTTACAGTGGCCAATTCAATGGTTTTTAGTATATTCACAGAGTTGTGTAACCAGCATCCCAATCCATTTTAGAACATTTTACCACTCCGAAAGGGAACTGTATCTGTTAGTGGTCAATCCCCATTTTCTCCCCAAACACCCCTCAGCCTTAGGCAACCACTACACTCCCTTCTGTCTCTGTAAATTTGCCCATTTTGGATGTTTCATATAAATGGAATTGTACGATATGTGGTCTCTTGTGACTGGCTTCTTTCACTCAGCAAAATGTTTTCCAGGTTTGTCCATGTTGTAGCATGTATCAGTACTCCATCCTTTCTAGAAGTGACTAGTATGCATCGTGTGGATACACCACATTTTGTCTACTCATTCATCAGTTCCCATTCAGATGGAAATTTGGACTGTTCCACATGTGGGCTATGATGAGCCTGCTATTAACATTCATGTACAAGTTTTTGTGTGGACAATGTTTTAATTTCTCATAGGTGTATATATACCTAGGAGTAAAATTTCTGGATCATATTGTAACACCATATTTAACAAATTATAGAAACTATCAAACTGTTTTCCAAAATGGCTGCACCACTTTACATTCCCACAAGCAATGTTTGAGGGTTTCGATTTCTCCTTGTACTTTCTAAAACTTATAATTACAGAATTTTTGATCAGAGCCTGTCTGCATTTATTTGTTCTATTGTAACAGTGCCCGAATTAGACACTGAAAAAGTATTCAGCTAGAAAAGTATGTACTTAGTAGAAAAACTACTTAATTACTTAATTAGACTAGGAAAAGTATTCATCAGAGATATAACACTGAAATTTATGTAGCACTTTAAATTTTCAAGAGTTTTCCCATCTTTCAGTATACTATAAAGAATTAAAACCCCACTTCTGGAGTTACGTAACTATACCCCCGCCCTCATTAGTCCCATTGGAACCCAGAAGTTTTCTGTGGTGGTCATAGTTAAGAGGCTACAGGATAGAGTACACAATGCAATAATCGGTAAGTTGAAACATTATAGAGGGTCTTATGTAAGATTTCACCAGGCTGAGTCAATACGGTGGCAACATGTGTCAAAAATATAAAATAAATCATTTTTCAAATTAGCCGTATAAGATGCCTAGATTCTAAGAGAGCAAAATCTCTTTGGCTGCACAATAGTCCTTCATACAAATAGACCATAATCAATTTAAACATTTCCTAATTTTTGAGCATGTAGGCGGTTTCCCAACTTCACTATGATAAATACTGTTGCAGTAGGCAGTATAGCGATTTCTCCCATGCCAAATAAAGAGCTGATCGGCTGAATTTCCTATTGCTGGCTTCGGCTTCATGGAGATCCAGTCTGAGATTATCTTGAGACTGTGTAAAGTTGATGCAAAGCAGACCGAGCTTACTTAGCAAGGGGCTCATCCAAAAGACCCCTGCAAGCCCACTAAACAGGGGCATTCCAAGAACTCAACTAATCTGTCTTAAAAGGTTAAGCTATCACATTGACCCTGCCAACATTCAAACCTGGGCGCCCAAGACGGCTACATATTTTCAGGCTGCTGAAGGCCTGAAGTAGCCATTCCCTTCAGCTCTATCAGTGTGATTTCTTTATCCCCACAACTAGAAGGCGAAGACTCCGTGATCGAACAGAAATTTCTCTTCCCATTTGAGACTATGCACTATACAGCTCTCTTACTTCCACAGACATAGATTTCACTCTAGTGGAAAGAATTTGAAAAAACACATAAGATAGAGCAGAAAAACTATGTTACACTTCCACATGTAAATCAAATGCGAGAAGTTGCATACTAAGGAAAGCTTGAGTCAACTTCCCATCCTGTCTCTTACTAGCTGTGTAACCTTGAATGAGTTACTAAGCTTCTCTGAGCACATTTCTTTTAAACAAAGTCAGCATTTGCTAAGATAATCATTATAGACCTTTCCAGCTCCAAAGTTCTAAGCTCTCCAACACAAAAATATTACCAGACTAACAAGTGCACAGAATTTTCGGGAGTGGAGTGTGTCTGTGAGCCAGTTCTAATTTGCGTGTTTGAAACGGATGTTACATTGTATTATCTGTTTGGCTCTTTACAGTTTATAAAAAAGTTACATAAATTTTGTTATTTGGCTATTCCACAATTCTTTTTCCCCCCACAATTCTTATTATCCCCATTTTGCATATGAGAAACTCGAGCCTTGGAAATACAAAGGACTTGGCCAAAGTCAGACATCTATTCAGGGTCAGAGTCTAGGGCCTGGTCTTCTGTCTAAAGTCCATACCCCTCACCACTTCCCCGCCCCCGATACTAACTTTCGTATGGTTCAGGCACATTGAGAAACTAACATAGACGGATTTTAAGAGCAGATTCTTATGTGCATGGGAGAGATGGGAAACACTGGACGTGTATAGCAGGTTCCACTGGTGATACCCTCTCTTAATTCATCCACTCTGGTTACCACTTTTCTCACTCCATCCTATCGTGGCCAAGTTCTTCAAAGTCGACTTTCTTATTTCCCATTGACTCCTCAAGCACTGCGGTCTGACTTCTGTTCCCACGAATTTTCCTGCGGTGGCAATCTGTGGTAGACCCCCACGGGGGTGGCTCCCTGTTCCCAGTGGTTCCTGCTTCTCTGCCTCAGCCCCAACACACAGGAATAGCCCCCCACCAGCCATTCTGTGCTGTTATCATACCCCATGGCCGTGGCTGATTATGTGAGAGGAGACACCTCACCTGAGCTGGGCCAGTCTCCCAGAAGTTTGAATAGAAACCCAGAGATGGGAGTGCCTGGGACTGAGCCGGTGTGTAGCTTCACCCTGAAGAGTCTGGCCAGGGCTCCAGGTTAAGTTCCTGGCTTCAACTCTGGCTCTGACTGTCCACACTACCATTTTTCTTGCTTAAACTCTTTCTTAGGCGGACTACCCAGAGGCCCTTAACTAACAGTTTCACCAGCAAACCCTTTTACGTTTAAATCCAATGGACACTATTGTCAATTCCCTTTTTTGAAACTCTTTCCCCCAGTTGACTTTCATGATCCCCGCTCCCCATTCCCTTCCCACTTTTTGGATCATACCCTTTTAGTGTCCTCAGGAGTTCCTCTCGAACTCTACTGTCCCTGAGGCTCCAGCCTCACCCTCTGTTCCTCAGTTTATTCTAACTTTTCAGCTGGATGATCTGTCTACTTCTATGGCTTCCGCTCCCCGCCAGGTGCCTCACTCCAGCTGTAGGAGAACCCTTCTCTTCACTATGTCAGTCTTTCTCTCCGGTCTCCCTGCCTTTGCTCCTGCCCTGCAAGAGCCCCCATCCAGTCCCCAGTCCAAGCCTCCTGGAGAGTTCATCATCCTTTTGGATTCAGTGTGGACCTTGTGTCCCCAGACAGGGAGATCCACAGGGATCTTCCAGCGTTTTTGCTCTTGTACGTACCAACTCCACTTTGAAAAACTGCATCCCCTTGCACAATTTATGTTGACCATCAAAAAGTGTGATCGTGGGGCGCCTGGGTGGCACAGTGGGTTAAGCAACTGGCTCAGGTCGTGATCTCAGAGCGGTGAGGCTGAGCGCCGCGTTGGGCCCTGCACTCGGTGCAGAGTCCGCTTAAGGCTCTTTTTCTCTCTCCTTCTATCCCTCCCTGCTGCGCTCTCTTTCTCTCTCTCATAAATCAATCAATCAGTCAATCTTTTAAAAATGTTATCATAAGCTTAGAAAGCTGCAAATGACGCAATTTCTGGTTCATTGTAATGCTGACATTTTAAAATAAAACTGGACTTTAAAGACTTTAAGTGCGTCAGTGTTTGATGTGCTTCCTTGCCCCTTTAAAGAATACACAAATCCACTCTTTTAATAGTCAGAAATTTTATATCATTTCTCTTTCCTCTTGAATTTATATTTTCATTCTACTTCCACCATACGATTTCACCCTCGTGTAAATTACTTTAATCTTGACAGACTTTTATGGATGACTCTCACATTTCTCTGCCACTGAAATATGTAAATAAATCGAAATTTTAAAAAATGTTCTATGATCATAAACCTCCAAGAGAGAGATTGTTCTCTTCTGGGTTGAGTTTTTATTACAATTATACGGTACATGGCAATACCCACATAAGCAAAAAATTATAAAATATGTTACAAATTTGGTAAACAATTATTGGCCCCCAAAAGCAAATGATTATTGAGACCATGGGCCATTAAAAATGGATTTATGTATCTATCATGGACATTACTTATTACTAGAACAAAGTAGCATTTTGCAATGCAATTCTATTCCAATCTATTTTTTATATGTAAGCATTGAGAAACCTTACTCATAAATAAAAAAGAAGTTTTATTAGGACAGTGTCATTTGATTCTTTGAACTTCTTTCAAAATGCGCATTAAAAATAACAGTTTTCTAGCATACAAATTATTTTTAATTTTCCATTGGCTGCCAACTATATTATACCCTCCTTTAATGTTTTAAACGGATTTGTGGTTCAGCTATTAGAATAATTTGCTTTCTAAATTGCTGGGACATAAACCCAAAGTTTTTTACCAAAATTTACTAAATGACTATTAATTATATCTATTATGCTCTCATTTTGATGTATCTTATTTAATCCATTATATTCAAAAAGATTTGGGAGTATCCAATTTTTTTTATAGATACCTTGTTGATGCTTTTTTTGGCTAAAATTATTTTATATTGCCACATGCTTTAAATGTATTTTTTTTTATCAAATCCTGGGAGCTTCTGATTATACTTGCTCAATTGATGGAAAATGTCTAATATACAACTTAATTGGCATACATAGTCCCACTCTTAAGATAGATGCATTTGGTCTTTCTATGTGGAAAGGAATCAACTGTTTTATGGTCTATTTGGCTTCTGCTTATGTGAGTGTGTGTTTTATTTAATGACATCATAACTGACCTGGCTGTTCGGTTAATGTTCACATTTCTCTGACTTTATAGCTTCTTGTGTCTTGCTGGCATTTCTGAAGGGCAATTATTGTCTGGAAATTGAATATCAGAATGAATTCATTTAATCTACAAACTATTTTAAAAGCTATTTTCTTCATAAATTTTTATTATATGGTTTATCTGAGTCCAGTGAGACTGGTTAAAGAATTAGATGCAACAATAGAATTGTTTTGATCATATGTTGGTGTGATTAAATTATATTGATTACATGGCAGGCAGCCTCAAATAATCAGAGTGGTTACAACGACCATGTGCCAAACAAGTGCTTTGCTGAATGAATGAATAATGAATGGGAAAATCCCAAACAGACATCTCAAAAGTAGCCTGAAATTTTTTCAGTAAACTCTGTCTACTTCTGAAATTTCTCCCGTTTCTAATTCTCCCCAAAAGAAAATTAATACCAGCATCTTACATTTATTAAGTCTTTACCAGATGTCAGGCACTGTTCTAAGTGTTTTGCATGTATTAATTAATTTAATTATCACAATGCCATGGGGTTCCTAGAAAGATTTAAAGTGTGTAAAGTTCTTCTTTTAAAAAGATTTTATTTATTTGAGAGAGAGTGCAGGGGAGGAGCAGGAGAGGGGAAGGGAATGGGAGGGGGAAAGAATCTCCATCAGACTGCGCTGAGTGCAGAGCCCAACTCGGGGCTCAATCTTACGACCCTGAGATCATGACCTGAGCAGAAACCAAGAATTGGAGGCTCAACCCACCTAGACACCCAGGCATGTATGAAGTTCTAACACATGCATAGATTTCTGTATCTGATATTAGGTTAAAAGATTTAGTTGACATCTTTCTAAAATTAATTTAACTGGAAATGTCTCTATTCCCCAATCTTTCAAGAGTAAAAGTTAGGTATTTCTATAGTTGCTACAGAGGCCTCTGATTTTAAATAACCAACTCAAATCCTTAGCGAAGAGGCCCAGAACCTGTGTTGATAAAGCAAGCTCTGCTTGATTTTTTGGCCCTTTGAAATATTTACCTTTTCCTAATATAAATAGAATGTAGCCAGGCACATTTAAACTGTTCAGTTAAATCTACCTTGTCTAAACTGGTCATTTTACATATCTAACCTTATGATTCTGCTCACAGTGGCCATGGATGCCATCACCCTTAACCTGCATTGGAGGAAATTTTCACACGTACAAATCGCAGAAACTCTGGAAATTGGCTATTGACTCTTGGCAGTTTGTGTTTGTTTTTATTCATCATTAAGACCTTGCTTACCTCACATCCTGTATGGCTAGAGATCTCTACCCACAGAATATTTATCAAGACCATGCTTTTGGGTTATCACTAACTTCAGTGACATCTCCCAAGGGCATATGATAGAACGGAGAATTTTAGTTTTCTTCTGAGCTTTTTTTGGTTCTATTGGTATTGCCGAAGGGCACTCTTCCAATCATTCAATGTTGTAGGGTGTGAGAGAATGTTCTTGAGCACATTGCACTTCTGTTACCTATAAATTAGGGTGACTGTGTGTGTTGGTTTACCCCAGACACTGAGTTGCTGCCTGTTCAGATCCAGAAGACTATAATGCAAAATTGCATTTAAAGAAGCTCCAGAACAGGCAAAACTCATTTCTTTTTTTTTCTTTTTTAAGTTTTATTTATTTATTTATTTATTTGACAGAGAGAGCCAGAGAGAGAGGGAACACAAGCAGGGGGAGTGGGAGAGGAAGAAGCAGGCTCCCAGCAGAGGAGCAGGACGAGGGGCTCGATCCCAGAACGCTGGGATCACGCCCTGAGTCGAAGGCAGATGCTTAACGACTGCACCACCCAGGCGCCCCCAAAACTCATTTCTAGTAAGAGAAAGCAAATCACGGTTTCCATGGGAAAGGGGTGTGGGATGGTGAGACTGACTACAGGAGGTATGAAGGAACTTTCTGGTGTGATATATTCTATAGCTTAATTGTGTTGGTGGTGATAATGCCCATCCTCAACCCCATTCCCATTTCCACATACTCGTTCCCCACCCTTTTTCCTAGACCCCAGCTACCTCCTCTACGAAGCCATTTTCTCAAGCCAGATCTTTGTTCTCCTAGCACTTTAATTCCCTTGGATGATGTATCAAATGTTTTATCCATAGTTTTTTAAGGGCATGTTTTATCCCTTCTTTTCTCCTCTAAGTGCTTTAAGGCCAGAGAGGTAGTATCTTATTCATCTTTTTTTTTTTTAAAGATTTGATTTATTTATTTATTGGACATAGGGAGACACAGCGAGAGAGGGAACACCAGCAGAGGGAGTGGGAGAGGGAGAAGCAGGCTTCCCGCTGAGCAGGGAGCCCGATGCGGGGCTTGATCCCAGGACCCTGGGATCATGACCTGAGCCAAAGGCAGACACTTAACGACTTAGCCACCCAGGCGCCCCAGTATCTTATTCATCTTTATATCACCCATAGTTCCTAGCACAGAGCCCATAGTATGCACTCGGTAAACATTTGTTAAATAAATGAATAGGTGAAGGAAAGAACAAACAACCCAATGAATGAATGAGTGAATGAATGAATGAAAACTCCTTAGCACAGGTGCTGAGCATAATAGTATCATGGTGTAGTGAAACAGATTTTTAAGTCCTTTTGTTTCATTACACTTGTGATCATTGATGAAATTTACAAGTCCATTTTCGGGTAAGGTCTGTGCACATGAAGTAGTTAAAAATCTTTCCTTCTCACATCAGAATTTTTTGTGCTTTATTGGAATGCATTTGACATCCTGCTACAAAAAGAAAAGGGAAGTTCTGAAGTGCGGAGGTCCTGATTTAAAAGGTCTTGATCCATGGTTTTGCTTTCCCCCCGGACAGCAGAGCACGTTCCAATAGAGACAGAGCCCAGCCAGCAGCCCAGATACTGACGTCTGATGCCCATTGTTTGCAGATTCTGCCCTCAAAGTTCTTCCGTGAGGAAGAGCTGAGATTTTTATCTGATCATAATTTAGGCTGAGCAAGGCACCCCAGATAGCATGATTCAGAATTTTTTTGTGTGTCCTCCATGGTGCTTAGCACGTTGCCTCACACCTAGTACATGAGCATGACTCAGAAAACAATAATATTCACTGAATTAACAAATGAGTGAACAATCTAATTATCACATGAAGCAGGAAGGGCTGCCCTTTTGTCCTGAATTGTGCAACTGTGGACCTTCCAGGGACGTGGGAGTGCTGTATTGCTCAGCCTCCCAGCTTCTAACTTCAGCCACCATTCAGAGGTAGCAGTTAGCTCTAATGACACAGATCTACCAAGAAGGACGACACTTTCCATCACCTTTGCTCCCGTGCCTAAAACTCCTAGCTGAATTAAGACAATGAAGGATCAATCAGCCAGTATTTATTAGGCTCTCACCATACGTATACATTTTGTTGGGATGCAATATTAAAACATTTACAGAACAAAAATAATGCAAAACTATAACAAAATATCAAGTTGCGTGGTTTGGAAAATAAGGAGGTGCTGTGTTTGGAGCAGAAACTGATTGAGCTACAGAGACTTGTGCCATAGAGGGGGTTAGTATTTGTCGGCAAATACTGTGCAGGTTGTTTCTGAGATGTTGCAGCCCAAATTCCTTTTGTGATGCCAGCAATGCTTCTAAGCCAACGGTGGTCCTTTCAATGTTGCCATCCGGTTGGTCCTGGTGGAGAAGTGAGCTCCAGGCACAAAGCCTCCACCAAAACATAGAGTACCTAGAAGCAGGCTGGACCAGATGGAGTATGGATGCAGGGCTGCCAGAGGTGTGAGCTAGAGAGAGAGAAGGCAGAGGTGGAAAAGAGACAAAGAATGAAAACGAACAGCTATCAGGGATGGGGAGAGGCAACGATCAGGAAGCGGACTTGCTAGGTCATCAATGAAGAAGCTCTGACAGGGCAGGAAGACATGCGTTCAGCAGCTCAGGGGATCCTGGACTGTGGACATTGCAGCTGTGTTGGAAGCCAAGGGGGTCAAGAGTAGAAAAGGGAAAGCGGGGATTAGAATGCAAAGACGTTAGATCAGAGGCAGAGAAACTTGATTTAAGCAACCACCAGTTAAAGATTAGTCAGCCTAAAAAGTCCAGAGATAGGATTTTGATCTAATCTGTGTCTTGGGGAGCTCCAACCTAAGTGCAAAAGTTTCAGCCTTGCCAGTGTTGTCCTTTATACCAAACTGTGCAGGAGAGACTTGGGAATGAAGAATAAAACTTATTTAGATTGGTTTGTTCCAGGTGACTGCTCAGTTACCATACACCAGTCTCACCAGTATTTTTCTGTTTCTTGTACATGTCAAGCCTATTTGCATCTCAGGAGCTTTGCACATGCTGTTCCCTCTCCAGAGAACTCCTTTGCCTTGAGTCTTCAAATGTCATCTCCTCAACCATCAAACATTGGTTACCATCAATGTTCAGCTTGGCTGAGTGTCTGTGGAAGACCTCACTGAGGGTGCATTCAATTTGTGGTGGGCCACCCTGTTTAAGGAGACTTGTCCGTATCCCGAGGAAGCTACTCAGTGGTACTTGGTGGCCTAGCACGGGACAGATTGATGATTTGGAGGAGCCAGCGAACACTGGTCACTATCAAGCGAGGACCATTCAAACTTAGCTTTATCTGAGTTAGAATGAATTTAAAAATACAAAACAGAATGCAATCAGCTTCAGAATATTTAAATGCCTCTTAATGTATTGAGAATGTAGAATCAATAAAAGCATGGGCATTCCTAGCCCACAAAAAAACTGGTGGGTTTGGAAGTACAGAGTAACCAAAGCCAAATATTTGCAGTGAGTTCTTAAAGCGGTGGGAACATTAGAAATACACTAGGGATAGGAATATGAAAGCATCCCGCTACCTGCTTCACTAATTACGCCATTTCTTACACCTGCCATGAAAAGTGATAAGAGTTTAGTTCATGACTTCAAGAGGTATTGGTAGATCACATGGCCATCCAACACTGGAAACCAGGACAGTGACCTAGAATTTAGAACAAAGGGATAACTTTTGAAAAGGCCCTGAATAAATGAGCAGACACCCCTCAGTCAATTCTCACTGACTGCAGAAGACATTCAACTGTACGACTTTTATCAATTCTGTGGGTCTTGTGATTTGCTGAAGTAATGTATCTAAGATTTCTGAATCTCAGACTATAACAAAAATGATCTAACAATCCGAGACACTCCTATAAGTAGGACTATTTTAAAAAGTCCTCATGGTGGCGGCGGGGGGGGCGGGGTGGTGCCTGGCTGGTTCAGTCTGAAGAGCATGAGACTCTTAATCTGGAGGTGGTCAGTTAGAGCCCCACGTTGGGTGTAGAAATTACTAAAAAAATATAAATAAATAAACTTTAAAAAATAAGTATAAGTAAATAAATAATTTTAAAAACCTCTTTAAAAATCCTTGTGATTTCCTTATCTGAAATCAGTTTATCTATCCTTAGAAGAACTCAGACTTTGGGCAGTGGCTCAGTTTCTTCTATCCCATTTACATGTT
>NC_048233.1:63119749-63199170 GCF_002007445.2 Ailuropoda melanoleuca | reverse complement strand
AAAAATAATGCAAAACTATAACAAAATATCAAGTTGCGTGGTTTGGAAAATAAGGAGGTGCTGTGTTTGGAGCAGAAACTGATTGAGCTACAGAGACTTGTGCCATAGAGGGGGTTAGTATTTGTCGGCAAATACTGTGCAGGTTGTTTCTGAGATGTTGCAGCCCAAATTCCTTTTGTGATGCCAGCAATGCTTCTAAGCCAACGGTGGTCCTTTCAATGTTGCCATCCGGTTGGTCCTGGTGGAGAAGTGAGCTCCAGGCACAAAGCCTCCACCAAAACATAGAGTACCTAGAAGCAGGCTGGACCAGATGGAGTATGGATGCAGGGCTGCCAGAGGTGTGAGCTAGAGAGAGAGAAGGCAGAGGTGGAAAAGAGACAAAGAATGAAAACGAACAGCTATCAGGGATGGGGAGAGGCAACGATCAGGAAGCGGACTTGCTAGGTCATCAATGAAGAAGCTCTGACAGGGCAGGAAGACATGCGTTCAGCAGCTCAGGGGATCCTGGACTGTGGACATTGCAGCTGTGTTGGAAGCCAAGGGGGTCAAGAGTAGAAAAGGGAAAGCGGGGATTAGAATGCAAAGACGTTAGATCAGAGGCAGAGAAACTTGATTTAAGCAACCACCAGTTAAAGATTAGTCAGCCTAAAAAGTCCAGAGATAGGATTTTGATCTAATCTGTGTCTTGGGGAGCTCCAACCTAAGTGCAAAAGTTTCAGCCTTGCCAGTGTTGTCCTTTATACCAAACTGTGCAGGAGAGACTTGGGAATGAAGAATAAAACTTATTTAGATTGGTTTGTTCCAGGTGACTGCTCAGTTACCATACACCAGTCTCACCAGTATTTTTCTGTTTCTTGTACATGTCAAGCCTATTTGCATCTCAGGAGCTTTGCACATGCTGTTCCCTCTCCAGAGAACTCCTTTGCCTTGAGTCTTCAAATGTCATCTCCTCAACCATCAAACATTGGTTACCATCAATGTTCAGCTTGGCTGAGTGTCTGTGGAAGACCTCACTGAGGGTGCATTCAATTTGTGGTGGGCCACCCTGTTTAAGGAGACTTGTCCGTATCCCGAGGAAGCTACTCAGTGGTACTTGGTGGCCTAGCACGGGACAGATTGATGATTTGGAGGAGCCAGCGAACACTGGTCACTATCAAGCGAGGACCATTCAAACTTAGCTTTATCTGAGTTAGAATGAATTTAAAAATACAAAACAGAATGCAATCAGCTTCAGAATATTTAAATGCCTCTTAATGTATTGAGAATGTAGAATCAATAAAAGCATGGGCATTCCTAGCCCACAAAAAAACTGGTGGGTTTGGAAGTACAGAGTAACCAAAGCCAAATATTTGCAGTGAGTTCTTAAAGCGGTGGGAACATTAGAAATACACTAGGGATAGGAATATGAAAGCATCCCGCTACCTGCTTCACTAATTACGCCATTTCTTACACCTGCCATGAAAAGTGATAAGAGTTTAGTTCATGACTTCAAGAGGTATTGGTAGATCACATGGCCATCCAACACTGGAAACCAGGACAGTGACCTAGAATTTAGAACAAAGGGATAACTTTTGAAAAGGCCCTGAATAAATGAGCAGACACCCCTCAGTCAATTCTCACTGACTGCAGAAGACATTCAACTGTACGACTTTTATCAATTCTGTGGGTCTTGTGATTTGCTGAAGTAATGTATCTAAGATTTCTGAATCTCAGACTATAACAAAAATGATCTAACAATCCGAGACACTCCTATAAGTAGGACTATTTTAAAAAGTCCTCATGGTGGCGGCGGGGGGGGCGGGGTGGTGCCTGGCTGGTTCAGTCTGAAGAGCATGAGACTCTTAATCTGGAGGTGGTCAGTTAGAGCCCCACGTTGGGTGTAGAAATTACTAAAAAAATATAAATAAATAAACTTTAAAAAATAAGTATAAGTAAATAAATAATTTTAAAAACCTCTTTAAAAATCCTTGTGATTTCCTTATCTGAAATCAGTTTATCTATCCTTAGAAGAACTCAGACTTTGGGCAGTGGCTCAGTTTCTTCTATCCCATTTACATGTTTCAAGCCCCGGGACTATCTAAAATGTCTGCTGGGAACCCCAACTTTCACAGCAAACAATTTCTAAGAACATACATCTTATTTAGTAACCATACTTGATTTGGACTTTGAAAAGTTGATAAGAAGAAATGGGTGAAGTGCTTGCGTGGGGGATACAGGCCTCCAGCTATGGAATTAGCCATGGGACTAAAAGGCACAGAATAAAGAATATAGTTACTGATATTGTAATAGTGATGTAAAGGGACGGATGGTAGCTACGTGTGTGGTGAGCGTCGCATAGTGTCTAAACTTGTCAAATCACTAAGTTGTACACCTGAAACTAATGGAACATTGTGTGTCAACTATACTCAAATAACAAATAAATAAACTGGTTAAGAAGAGAGGAAGACACGCTATGAAGGCATGGGTCCACAGAATCCCAAGACTAGACAGGACCTTACTGTTGCTCTGGTCCAATTCCATCATTGTTTATATGGAGAAGCTGATTCCACTATGGTCAAAAGATTTTCCCAGAGTTACTTAGAATCTGTGGCTCTTTACTCCCATTTCGCTATCTTCAGAAAGATTGTTAGGATGGTTTAATTCTTTCATTCAGTAAGCGACTGTGGAAGGCCTAGTCACGTGCCTAGCACGATGCCAGGTGTTGGGACCGTCTACTGGGCGACAGCGATACCATCCCTGCTCGCATGGAGCCTCATATCCATTAAGGAAAACAATCGTGATGAAGGTGGATAGGGTCATGACAAGGCAAGTGCAGGATAATTCATTCATTTATTCAGCCAAAAAATTATTAAATGCCTTCTGTGCACCAGGCACCGTTCCTGTATCGTGAGAACACAGCAGAAAACAAAAGCCTGCCCTCGGGGAGCTTATGTTGTACCAGGGGAGTCATATAATAAATACAGTAAATAAGGTAATTAATACTAAGTTAGAAGGCAATAATAATGAGAAAGAGGAAAAATGGAGCTGGGGAGGGGGTTGGCGGCGGTGGAGGTCTGAGGGAAGGCCTCCCTGAGAAGGGGCATTTGAGAGAGGCACTGAAGAAGGACAGGGAGAAAGCGCCACGGGTAGCTGAGGGAAGACTGCTGCTAAGACCGGGTGTGCCTACCAGGTTCGCAGACTCCCCCCAAGGACAGTGTGTTGAGGGGATGTGAGTGAGTGATGAGGAGGCTTCTTGGGGCTGCAGGTCAGGGCCCCAAGCCAGGGTGGAGGGTGTGCGCGCTGCCGTGCACAGTGCCCGTGAAGTTCAAGGGCAGCCCTGGCTCTCCTTTCTAAGCTTGCTCAGATCTCCAGCCAGCTTACCCACTGAGGAAGTCGCCCTGCCCTTGTGGAGAACAAACATTTACAAAAGATGGCCCGGAATTTCAGTCGGGTTTCATTTGGAGAAGTCAATTATTCCAAAGGCAAACCCCGCAACTTGAGAAAGAACTAGACGTTGCATGCCCTCAGTTAGAAGGAAAGTGCTGCCCGCCCCTCCACATGGGCCCATAATTATAGAGTTAAGGGTATAAATGAGGTTGATCTTTTTTCTCCTCCTCTCTTCTTTCCTTTCATAGAAAACAAGGTTCCCCGTGTTTTCCTTACTTTTACTTTCATTAATCTTATTAGAGTTTGGCAAAGCTTGTTCCGAGAGAGAGCCCCGATGGGGAATGTTTTCTTTACCAAAGTTCACGATTCTCCTATTCAAATCACTAATTTCCATGGTTTCACTTCGGTGCTTTTGTGCTCCTTCGGCCTTTCAGGAATGAGCTCAATTATCAACCCCAAGTGAATCTGAAACCTGATTCAATCTTCTTATGATCTGATTAAAGAAACGGGGTTTTATAAATGTCACTAAAGAAATAGTCAGACCTACACTGCTAGAGGCTGGCCCCGGCAATAATTTCCTCCTGTGAACCGGTGGCTTATTATCTTTCGAATATTTGAAGCAGCTCAGTGGTCCGGTGGTCCTTGTGTGTCTTAGGGGGTTAAGATTTTACCATGAAAAACATTCTTTATAATACTTGGCATGCACATTCCAAAAAAAAAAAAAAATCCTATCAAGAGCCTGGCAGTTTTTAAATTAATTATTTGAGCTTGAACAATTCAAAAGCATCATCAAATTAAAACAAGGTAATTTGGCACAGAGGTTATTGCCCATCATGTCTTCTAATTACTTTTCTGTATTTTGAAAAAACAAAAACAAAACATTAAATGCTGAGATAATGAACTTTGGGGGCGGCGTTCCGCAGCAATCCCCTTGGTGATGGAAAAACAGCGCTGACTTCCAAACAGACCCATCTGCTCTTTCCCAGAAAGATCTGTTTGTAGAAAGTGGCAAGAGGAAGACTCAGTCTCCTTAGAATGCCTTTACAGCACACTAGCCGTAAACTGCACACATGGTTACAGAGCAAGGAGAATAAAAAGAAAAATAGAAGGGCACTCTCATAGGGTAGGATTGCTGGGTCAAAGGGTAAATGCAAGTGTAATTTTGATAGTTTTGGCCAAATTCTCCTCTATAGGAATGCACCCTTATATCTTAACTATAATGTATGAGAGGCCTGTTCCCTCACAGCCTCACAGCATTATCAAGCTTTGGGGTTTCTGCCAGCTAATAGGTAAGAAACAGTGTCTCAGTGCGGTTTTATTTTATTTTATTTTTTTTAAAGATTTTATTTATTCATTTGACAGAGAGAGAGACAGCCAGAGAGAGAGGGAACACAAGCAGGGGGAGTGGGAGAGGAAGAAGCAGGCTCCCAGCAGAAGAGGCCGACGTGGGGCTCGATCCCAGAACTCCAGGATCACGCCCTGACGCTTAACAACTAGCTACCCAGGCGCCCCTCAGTGTGGTTTTAATTTACAGTCCTCTTATAATGAAATAAGTTGAGCATCTTATACAGTTAAGTCATTTGTATGTCTTTTTCTATAAATTGCATGGTCATGTTTTTTGTTGTTGTTGTTGTTGTTGTTTTTGTTTTAATTTATTTATTTGAGAGAAGAAGCACGAGAGGGAGAGGGAGAAGCAGACTCCCTTCTGAGCAGGGAGTCAGTCTGATTGATGCAGGGCTCAATCCCAGGACACCCCCGTCCAAGATCATGACCTGAGCCAAAGGCAGAGGCTTAACTGACTGAGCCAGCCAGGCACCCCTACATGGTCATGTTTTATGCCCATTTTTCTAACAGGTTTTGCTGTTTTCCTTCTCAGTTTTTGAAAAATATTTTATTTATTTATTTCACAGAGAGAGAGAGAGACATTGAGACAGGGAACACAAGCAGGGGGAGTGGGAGAGGGAGAAGCAGGTTTCCCGCGGAGCAGGGAGCCCAGTGTGGGACTCCATCCCAGGACCCCCGAGATCAGGACCTGAGCCAAAGGAAGATGCTTAACGACTGAGCCACCCAGGCGCCCCTTCTTTCTCAATTTTAAAAGTCCTTTATACTATAGAGAAATTAGCCCTTTATATTAAGAGTTCAAATACCCTCGCCATTTGTCTTTTGTTGTTATTGTTGTTTGCTTATGTTTTATTTCTCCATAAAAAGCTTTAATCATTCAAATTTATTAGTTCTTATCTTTTTATTGCTCCTAGGATTTGAGTCAGACTTAGAAAGGCTTTCCCCACTACAAGTTATAAAGAAATTTGTCCATGTATCTTTTTAGTAACTCTCTGGTTTTATTTTTTACATTTAGATCCTGGATCCATTCAGCATTTATTCTGGTAATACTGTAAGTTTTTAAATAAATTTTATTTTGGCATTTGACTTTTTCTTTATTTCATAGTATTTTTAAGATTCTCAATTGAAGGTTGTTATATTTTATCATTAACATCTTTTCTGATTTAAACACTAATATGTGTTAATGAAAAGTAAAGAAATGTACAGAGAAGCATATTTCACATATTTAAGTTACCTGGCCAAGCCCTGAAGGCACCTGAGTTTGTAGCATCTATTTAATATATGCCATCTTGCATTTATTCTTTTGCAAATTTTCACCCATTCATGCATCAAATACATAGATAGATGATAGATAGATATAGATAGATAGATAGATGATAGATAGATAGATAGATGATAGATAGATAGATAGATAGATAGATAGATAGATAGATAGATAGATGATAGATGATAGATAGATTGCTTACATTGGGCCAGACACTATTCTGGGATCTCAGGATAAACCAGTAAACAAAACAAAGACCCTCCCTCCTGTCTTCTGTAGGGGAGCATGCCATACACACTAACTATAACAAGTAAGAAAATTATATAATATGTTAGAAGGTGGTAAGTGCTATGGGAAAACAGAGTAAGGGGAAGTCAGGAGTGGCAATGCACTATGTAGATGGGGCCTTCAATTTCCTCCACTATTATTTCCTATTAAATTTTCTTTGAGGGCCAAAATATTTTTAAATCTTTTTTTTAACTATTATTTTGAGCTAATTTTATTTTATTGTATTTATTTTTTTTAAAGATTTTATTTATTTATTCAACAAAGATAGAGACAGCCAGCGAGAGAGGGAACACAAGCAGGGGGAGTGGGAGAGGAAGAAGCAGGCTCATAGCAGAGGAGCCTGATGTGGGGCTCGATCCCATAACGCCGGGATCACGCCCTGAGCAGAAGGCAGACGCTTAACCGCTGTGCCACCCAGGCGCCCCTGAGCTAATTTTAAACTTATAAAAACAAGCGGCCAAAATAGTGTAGAGGGTTCCTGGATACCTTCACCCCGCTTCCCTGAGTGTTAACACCTTTTTTTTTTTTTAAGATTTTATTTATTTATTTAACAGAGAGAGACAACCAGCGAGGGAGGGAACACAGCAGGGGGAGTGGGAGAGGAAGAAGCAGGCTCCTAGCGGAGAAGCCGGATGTGGGGCTCAACCCCAGAACGCTGGGATCACGCCCTGAGCCGAAGGCAGACGCTTAACGACTGTGCCACTCAGGCACCCCCTGAGTGTTAACATCTTACATAACTGTAGCATAATTTTCAAACATTGATACAGTTTGAATATCACCACTTTCTCCACTAATATTCTTTTTCTTTTCCGGATCTTATGCAGCTTCCCCCATTGCATCTACCTGTTAAATCTCCTTTCTCCTTTCACAGGATTTTCATATCTTTCATAACCTTGACAATTTTGAAGAGTACTTCTCATTTTGTAGAATGTCCCTCAATTTGGATATTTGATATTTTCTCACAATTGAAGTAAGGTTATAAATTTTTGGCAAGAACACCACAGAAATGATGTTATGTCCTTCTCAAATCAAGGGGTTTATGATGTCGATATGTTTTACTATTGGTGATTTTAACTTTGGTTACTTGGTTAAGGTGGTATCTGCAAAGGTTTATCCACTATAAAGTTACCATCTTTCCCTTTGTAGTTAATAAATATCTTGAGGGAGATACTTTGAGACTTTTAAAATCTTCAACTTTTTGTCCACTGATTTTTTTTTTTTTTTAAGTAGGCTTCATGCAGGGCTTGGACTCACAACCCTGAGATCAAGACCTGAGCTGAGATCAAGAGTTGGACGCTTATGGGGCGCCTGGGTAGCGCAGTCGTTAAGCGTCTGCCTTCGGCTCAGGGCATGATCCCGGTGTTCCGGGATTGAGTCCCACATCGGGCTCCTCCGCTGGGAGCCTGCTTCTTCCTCTCCCACTCCCCCTGCTGTGTTCCCTCTCTCGCTGGCTGTCTCTGTCACATAAATAAAAATAAAAATCTTTAAAAAAAAAAAAAAAAGAGTTGGACGCTTAACCGACTGAGCCACCCAGGTGCCCCTTTCCACTGATTTTTTTTTTCGCCATTCATCCATAGAGCTTGTCTGCTACAAGAATTACTACAATATCTACCTAATGGTGATTTTCTACTACCATCTTTCCTTCTACAACTATTCATTGGAATTCTGCGGTAAGAAAGAGCTATCTCTTCTTAGCCATTTATTTATTTACCTATTTAATCAATTATATATTTATAGCAGTGTGGTCTCATGAATATTCATTTTATTCTATGGGAAAAATCCAATGGTATCAATATTTGTTTTGTTGCTCAGATTGTCCCAACTTGTCCATTAGGAGTGTTCATAGGTAGACTTTTGTTTTCTTTTGACATGTCCCCATCTTATTTAGAGCATTTCCCTCCTTTCTGGCTCCACAACACTTTCCAGGCTCATCTTATATTTTCCCTGCCCTTGCCCCTACCCTACTATTTCTCCAAGAAGCCCTGGTTCCTTTTATTGGAAATGGTGCTTACAAACTGAGATCTGGGCACTAGTTGTGCTCATTGCAACTGGGGACCGTTGCTTCTAGGCCCTCTCAGTAGACAGAGTTAGGAAATTACATATCTATAAATCATGCATATATACCCATCAGTACCATCTATACCCATCTGTATCTCTGTATGTATCTTTTGGTGTGTATGTATCTGTGTGTATATGTGTATATATATATATAAACATATAGCACATAATAATATGAATTTATATTGATAACTTGGATTCTAATCCACAGGGTTCATTTTAACCTTTCCCTTTTCCTTACTTGTAACTTCTTTCTCCAACACTGAGAAGCCAGCTGTGATTATGTACAACCTATTCACTTATTATTAAATATTCTAGTGAGCATTTAATGAGATACATTAAATGAGCTTCTAAATAGAAGACAGCATTTGGATGCTTCTTTTGTCTTTAGCCTGACAATATCTAGTCAAGATAACTGTTTTCTATAGTTACTTAAGTCAATTCTTTTCATCCCCCTTCTTCAGTGTAGTTATGGTATTCATTTGTCAGTGTTTGTTAATGTTAGTGTTTATATGTTTCCTCTATATCTTGGTTGGTTTTGTTTGCTTATTTTTTAGGGCATATGAAAAGTATATTGAAATATTAGTATGCTTTAATAAGAAGAGCTATGTGAAAATATAGACTCAGATGTTATTAGCCTTTTAAAACTCAGTTCTTGGTAGAGTGTTGGCAATTCAATTACTGTTTATTGAATAACAGATCTTATTTATATGTAAATGCAAAATTGTGATAAACTGAAAGTACAGTTACAAGAGTATTTGAAGCTAAAATGATGGCATTTTTTAGTTTAAACATGGCTAGGAAAGAAAAAAAATTTTAAAAATTAACAGAATAAAAAAAATCATAGAAAAAATAGCCTCAGATTCTCATTTTGAGTTTTTTGACTAAATTCTATACCTTTTCAATCAGTACTGTAAGGGGTTTCACACAAATTTGAGAAATATCAACTTTGTCAAAGATCTCTCAAAAACTGGGTTATACCCATATCAGAATTTAAGTTAGCTAGAAAGCAGAGTTATCCATAATATTATTTTTGTATTTTTAGGTATTTTTTTTATTCCTGTAGAATCTAAGATGTCTTCTTTCCATTTCCTTTGTCTCATTAGGAGTTTAAAGAACTTTCAAACAAAAGAACACATTTAATTATTTCACGTTATAAATCTGCATGTTTCCTCTGACTAAATGCCATAATAAGCCACAACTAATTTAAATTTCCAAATAATTTAAATTTCCTTGTTCAAAATGGGGGTGGGGTGGGAGGACTAGGGGAAGGTTTCACCTTCTTCTGTTATTAGTTCTTGTGCAATAACTTCCATTGTCATTTTTTTTTTCTGGGTCATGTTCAACAAAACTAGTAAACACAAGGTTCTTCATAAAGTCTGTAAATATATTTTCTTTTCCAATGTGGGGAGATGAATGACAAGATACATGACAGCAATAACAACCTAGACTATAGAAAGTGTTTTCTGAGCAGAGTCTGAGTGAGATTCCTGTCAGCGGGATTTCTCCTGCATGTTGTGTTCAGCTTGGCTGTTAGACATCAAGTGGCCTTAAATATTACAGATTTTCCTACACATACTTTTTTGCTAGCAAACTACAGTGTTCACCAAAAGAGCACCTTTCCCTGAGTTCCTCACTGACACATCTCCTTAGCTCTCCTCCCCCTTTTTCCTGCCAAATTGTGCTTTCAGGAAAGAATCTGCCTCAGGTTACTCCAACTTCCATGAACTAAAGCCCACAGGACAGGAAAAATGAGAAGGAAACCAGCATCTGGGGGCATATTCTAGGCCCTGTGGAAGGGGATCTCCATATATTCCTTTTTAAAAAATATTTTAAGCCTTATGTCTAAAATGAGAAATGGTGGGGATTTGACCGCCATGTTCAAAAAATGTAAGTGAGAAAATTAAAAAAAAAATTATTTTAACAGATGGAGTCACCCGTCCTGTGAAAGGTGATGCTACTCTCCTCACCCCACAGGGAGGGCTGGGAGCATCATCTACCTTTAACTTCTGCTCATCTCTTCCTCCTCCCCTGGCTAATCTGGCTCTTCGCATACTAGATTCCGAATGGTCTTGGCTGAAGATTAAGTTGTTTTTACTGACAATCAGAGCAGATTCTGCTGTCTGACTGAGCTCATTTCACAAATATTTATGGAGCTCCTGCTTCGTAAGTCTCATTTCCTCTAAAGGATGATTGGGAGAGCATGTACAGGATATAAAGCCTCGCCCCTATCTTCAAGAAGCTCACAGTCCTCGGATAAACACACACACACACGGAACGTAATTAGAGAATATGTGTGTGTCCAGGAGGGGCGTCTCTATGCTTTCTAATCTCCGTCAGGCTCCAGGAGCCTCACGAATCCTGTGTGGAGTTTTCTGATATCCCTGTAACCTGCTGTAAACACAGCCACCTTCTCTGGCCCTCAAACAATAATAAACATGGTGGGCGAGTGATAAATAACTCTATGGGGGCTGTTCTGTTTCCAGCTGGAAGGAGCCTCCTTATCCTTGTTAGTGCTAGGCCGGATTTGGGGGTTTAGGCTTGGTGTCATAGTACCTTTTCTCTCTCAGGATACATGATTTCTCCCCCTAGCTCTTCTCTTGATTCACGCAGCAGTGTCTCTTTATTTGTACTCTGGCCCCAATCCAGGGTGAGTGGGAGGGAGGGTTGGTGACTTGTCTTCCCAGCAGAGTTAAGAGAGATACCTGAGTACCGCATCCCAAGAACATCCCCGTCTCTCTGGATGTGTTCTCCCTGCTGGTGATAAATACCGAACAAGAGAAGGAGGCAATCAGGCTGACCACGTCCACTGTGAACTTCCGCTCTCCTTCCCTGTCTCTGGCGTCCTGGGTGTGGGCCAGGATTTGGTTCCATGTGCATTTTCTCAGGGATTGCTCAGGACTTGATAAGAAAAGTGACTTCTAACTCGACTTTTAGACTCACCCTGGCCAGTTTCATTGAAACGGCAGCTGCTGCAGCAGCTAGGGGACTTAGGTGTACCATGTTTCTTGACGGGCTCTACGCTCCTGGCTGGTGTGGTTGAGGGCCTGGTCAGCCTGTCCAGGGTAACCACAGAGTGGACAGAATTTGTCTGTTCAAGCACACACACCATCTCCTCACCCTGATAAGGTAGAGTTGCAGAGAGACCTCTGGCGAGGAAGACAGTGTCTCTTGCTGCCAGGTTTCCTTTGCACGTGTCTCAAATTCTAGAAAAAGCTGAAGAGAAAGAGAATTTCCCAGGAAAGGGAACCAGGCTGTAATAGCTAAACTACTCTGGTTTTACAGAGAAATAAAACAGTTATGAGTTCTTTGACATAGTTCCTCATCCCAGACCTAACGCTTTGGAACTCCTTGGATGAAATCTAAAAGATAGTAACCAGGAAGACAAAGCCAATATTTCTATTTACTTTGTTGAATGTCCTGCAGAACTTGGGTAAAGATCTCACGGTTTTGTCTAGATTTTCTAAATAGTAGCTGGGAAAAATGTCCATAATCCTTTGGATTCCGGGGGAAGAAAGCAAGGTGTATTGTAATATTTATTCCATGTCTATATGATTGCATGTGTATTTTTAAAGTATCGACATTTTATTTATTTTATTTTATTTTATTTTTGGTATTTACAGTCACGGGAGGATATTTACAGAACAATTGCTGTTGGTTACCTCAGGATGGGGGCAGTGGAGTGGGGAGTAGAGAGGGTGGAGACAGCAAGACTATTAATTTTGTCCCTTTATACACTTTATACATCGTTCCAATTTTACGATAAGCATATACTTTTATGTTTATAATTAGGAAATAAAGCATTTTGTTTTAAAAAGTAGCTAGAAGGTTTGCGTGTGTGCCGGAGGCTGGGAGGAGGATTAAGTCAGAGCCCTCCTCAGGCCGGAGCGTGTTGGGCCACACGGAGCCCCTCCAGCCGGGCAGACGCTGCCCAGTGGGCTGCTCTGCCACCAGGAGGAGGCCGAGGCTGGCTGTGGGCCACTGGCCTGCAGCTCCTCAGTCCCAACCTCCAGGACACGTCAGTGCGGTGATCCATCAAGAATCGGGCTAGACTCGCGACTGGAGGGAGAATCTGAAAACCCAATGAGCTGATAAGCAGGGAGCACTGCTGTGGGGCCTAGAATCTCACACTGCATTTAGTTACGGCCAGCACCGAGCGGCCACCCTGGGGGCCGGAGAGCACGCCGACGCTTTGCAAACATCTTGCTTCATCTACCCCATGCCTGTGCTGTTGGTACTGTTACTACCCACCTTACAGACAAGAAACAGAAGTTCAGAGAGCGGAGTTATTTCTCCGAGTTCGCTCAGCTTTCAACACAGGGCTATAGGAAAAAGAGAATTACGGTCGCACAGCTGTAGTATACGAATATGCGTGTGGACAGCTCTATATTTATGCACTTAGGGTATATGCTGTACAGCCTAATTGTTCCAGCACTTTCTCACATCTGGGTAACCTGTAATCTACAGTCTTCTAAAAAACAACAAACACACCGGATTTATTTCAAGCTGCCACAGGGCCTGCCGTGTCAGAGACACTCACTGAATAGTAGTGTAGCTGTATTTACTTGTTGGACACAACACTGACAGGACTCAGACTGCGAAGAGGCTGGAATAGAAGCTCCCCGGGATGAAGCAGTTAGACACAGGTCTGGCCTTGGGAGAGCCTTGGGAACACTGCTTGATGTGCAGAAAGTGTTCTAATGCTTCAGCCCACTCTCCTCGTATCGCTCTCCTTTTCCTCTTCCTTTCCCTATAAAAACATCTGAGTTTGTGTTCTGGGATAAGAGAAAAATGCAGGTTCTACCCAATTTAGTTCTTCCTCTACTGATCTGATTAGAATAAACAAGAGCCTCCCAGGACTTGTAAAAAAAAATCCTTACTCAGATCTTAGATGAATTATTGCTGAGAGGTTTTAATTGGCTGCGGTTGGCTTCTGACCTCTCGTACAGATTGATTTATGAGGTGAATTTGCAATCCACTGTTGGAAAAATTGATAGCATGGTAGCAGATAGAAGTTACTGTTTGAATAAGGCTCGGAAAATAGTCATGCCATCGGAGCCCCCACCGCAAACACCCAAATTCATGTCCACAGGCAACATTCCCTAGGACCGCTGACGGGCCCTAAGCTCGCCCTATGTGTTTGTTCTTAGAGTCAGATAAAGGCTGCTATTTTGTAGTCTGCAGAGGGAAAAATAATAAAATGTGAAGAATAATCTGTTTTATTTTTCCCTGTAATTGTTTTCAAGCCTTCTGCAAGATTTTACCTATGAAACTTTCTCTTTTAACAGAAAAGTGATTTGTTCTTTTTTTTTTGGCCACCATTTTAGTATTTTGTGTAGTTCTTCAGAAGACGTGATGACTTNACATCCCAAGAACATCCCCATCTCTCTGGATGTGTACTCCCTGCTGGTGATAAATACCGAACAAGAGAAGGAGGCAATCAGGCTGATCACGTCCACCGTGAACTTCCGCTCTCCTTCCCTGTCTCTGGCGTCCTGGGTGAGGGCCAGGATTTGGTTCCATGTGCATTTTCTCAGGAATTGCTCAGGACTTGATAAGAAAAGTGACTTCTAACTCGACTCTTAGACTCACCCTGGCCAGTTCCATTGAAACGGCAGCCGCTGCAGCAGCTAGGGGACTTAGGTGTACCATGTTTCTTGACGGGCTCTACGCTCCTGGCTGGTGTGGTTGAGGGCCTGGTCAGCCTGTCCAGGGTAACCACAGAGTGGACAGAATTTGTCTGTTCAAGCACACACACCATCTCCTCACCCTGATAAGGTAGAGTTGCAGAGAGACCTCTGGCGAGGAAGACAGTGTCTCTTGCTGCCAGGTTTCCTTTGCACGTGTCTCAAATTCTAGAAAAAGCTGAAGAGAAAGAGAATTTCCCAGGAAAGGGAACCAGGCTGTAATAGCTAAACTACTCTGGTTTTACAGAGAAATAAAACAGTTATGAGTTCTTTGACATAGTTCCTCATCCCAGACCTAACGCTTTGGAACTCCTTGGATGAAATCTAAAAGATAGTAACCAGGAAGACAAAGCCAATATTTCTATTTACTTTGTTGAATGTCCTGCAGAACTTGGGTAAAGATCTCACGGTTTTGTCTAGATTTTCTAAATAGTAGCTGGGAAAAATGTCCATAATCCTTTGGATTCCGGGGGAAGAAAGCAAGGTGTAGTGTAATATTTATTCCATGTCTATATGATTGCATGTGTATTTTTAAAGTATCGACATTTTATTTATTTTATTTTATTTTATTTTTGGTATTTACAGTCACGGGAGGATATTTACAGAACAATTGCTGTTGGTTACCTCAGGATGGGGGCAGTGGAGTGGGGAGTAGAGAGGGTGGAGACAGCAAGACTATTAATTTTGTCCCTTTATACACTTTATACATCGTTCCAATTTTACGATAAGCATATACTTTTATGTTTATAATTAGGAAATAAAACATTTTGTTTTAAAAAGTAGCTAGAAGGTTTGCGTGTGTGCCGGAGGCTGGGAGGAGGATTAAGTCAGAGCCCTCCTCAGGCCGGAGCGTGTTGGGCCACACGGAGCCCCTCCAGCCGGGCAGACGCTGCCCAGTGGGCTGCTCTGCCACCAGGAGGAGGCCGAGGCTGGCTGTGGGCCACTGGCCTGCAGCTCCTCAGTCCCAACCTCCAGGACACGTCAGTGCGGTGATCCATCAAGAATCGGGCTAGACTCGCGACTGGAGGGAGAATCTGAAAACCCAATGAGCTGATAAGCAGGGAGCACTGCTGTGGGGCCTAGAATCTCACACTGCATTTAGTTACGGCCAGCACCGAGCGGCCACCCTGGGGGCCGGAGAGCACGCCGACGCTTTGCAAACATCTTGCTTCATCTACCCCATGCCTGTGCTGTTGGTACTGTTACTACCCACCTTACAGACAAGAAACAGAAGTTCAGAGAGCGGAGTTATTTCTCCGAGTTCGCTCAGCTTTCAACACAGGGCTATAGGAAAAAGAGAATTACGGTCGCACAGCTGTAGTATACGAATATGCGTGTGGACAGCTCTATATTTATGCACTTAGGGTATATGCTGTACAGCCTAATTGTTCCAGCACTTTCTCACATCTGGGTAACCTGTAATCTACAGTCTTCTAAAAAACAACAAACACACCGGATTTATTTCAAGCTGCCACAGGGCCTGCCGTGTCAGAGACACTCACTGAATAGTAGTGTAGCTGTATTTACTTGTTGGACACAACACTGACAGGACTCAGACTGCGAAGAGGCTGGAATAGAAGCTCCCCGGGATGAAGCAGTTAGACACAGGTCTGGCCTTGGGAGAGCCTTGGGAACACTGCTTGATGTGCAGAAAGTGTTCTAATGCTTCAGCCCACTCTCCTCGTATCGCTCTCCTTTTCCTCTTCCTTTCCCTATAAAAACATCTGAGTTTGTGTTCTGGGATAAGAGAAAAATGCAGGTTCTACCCAATTTAGTTCTTCCTCTACTGATCTGATTAGAATAAACAAGAGCCTCCCAGGACTTGTAAAAAAAAATCCTTACTCAGATCTTAGATGAATTATTGCTGAGAGGTTTTAATTGGCTGCGGTTGGCTTCTGACCTCTCGTACAGATTGATTTATGAGGTGAATTTGCAATCCACTGTTGGAAAAATTGATAGCATGGTAGCAGATAGAAGTTACTGTTTGAATAAGGCTCGGAAAATAGTCATGCCATCGGAGCCCCCACCGCAAACACCCAAATTCATGTCCACAGGCAACATTCCCTAGGACCGCTGATGGGCCCTAAGCTCGCCCTATGTGTTTGTTCTTAGAGTCAGATAAAGGCTGCTATTTTGTAGTCTGCAGAGGGAAAAATAATAAAATGTGAAGAATAATCTGTTTTATTTTTCCCTGTAATTGTTTTCAAGCCTTCTGCAAGATTTTACCTATGAAGCTTTCTCTTTTAACAGAAAAGTGATTTGTTCTTTTTTTTTTGGCCACCATTTTAGTATTTTGTGTAGTTCTTCAGAAGACGTGATGACTTGTACCACATACCAAGTGGTAGAGTTTGGCTCCACTTTAACCGATGTATCTGGAATTGGATACCTTTAGAAAAATGGGAGACCTGTGCTCAGTGATATCTCTCTCTACTTCATATTACTTCTAGGATGCAGGNACTTTCTCTTTTAACAGAAAAGTGATTTGTTCTTTTTTTTTTTTGCCACCATTTTAGTATTTTGTGTAGTTCTTCAGAAGACGTGATGACTTGTACCACATACCAAGTGGTAGAGGTTGGCTCCACTTTAACCGATGTATCTGGAATTGGATACCTTTAGAAAAATGGGAGACCTGTGCTCAGTGATATCTCTCTCTACTTCATATTACTTCTAGGATGCAGGGCATAGTTCATATCCAATGAGCCATTCTTAGAAAATGGTTTAGATAAGCAAAGCATTTCCTTGTATGAATTCTTGTAGCCTGTGTGTGACACTGATTTACACTGGTTATCAGCCACCAACTATCTAGTTCCTGTCTCTATTCTCTGAAGAGCTTTTAAACCTTCCATGGCACTCTGCTAGGTGTAGAGCCAGGGCCTAATAATTTTGTATTCTTTTTGTTCATTTATTCATTTCAACAAGTCTTTCTTGAGTACCTACCGTGAGTAGCCTCTGAGTAGACACTTAGTACAGTGGTGAGCAAAACAGAAGTGGCCTTACCCTCACAAGGCTTACGTTCAGTAAGAAGGTAGACACTGAACAAGTAAAACACATCCGTATGTCGTTACCAATTATCTCGTGTGTGAGAATAAAAAGAACAGGCTGCTGTGGGGGAGCACGGAGGGCATGCTGACATTACATGAGTTAGTCAAGGAAGGACTCCGCTGAGGAGGTGACCGTTAAGCTGAGACATGAGGAACGAAACCAGCCATCAGAATGGGGAAAACATTCCTGGCAGCAGAGACAGCATGTGCAAAGTCCCTGCACAGCACTAGGGTTGAGCATGTGCAGTCCAGGAGCTAAAAAGGGCCTGTGTCGGGGAAGCATAGTGAGGAACGCAGAGGGAGGGTGGATAGATGCTCAGAAAACCAGAGTTGTTTAGGGCTTTCCAGCCTAAGCTAAGAAATCTGGATTTTGTTCCATGAGGTGGGAAGACAGACTGCAGATGCAACCTCACAAAGACAGTGCACTGAACCTCTGGTTAAGGAACCCTTCTTGTCAGCCTTGAGCCAAAGTAAATGAGGTCACGTCTCCTGAGAAAGTTCAGTGTCTCTCTTTTCGTATTTTGCAACGCATACTACATATCCCGTAGGTACGCTACACAACTGGGATAGCATCTCCTCGTGTTCACTGAATGTAGGATAGCGGTATCCTCCTGTTATCAAGTATTTTTCTACAGCATGATTTGTAATGACTGCCTAACGTTTCCAGTGTGGATGCACCATAATGGATCTTGCCTAGCTCCTGTTAGACATTTGAGTCTAACAATATTAATAACTTCATGTTAAGTAACTCAAATAATAATGTATAGAACTTACACATTAATTTTTGCACACATATGCCTGATTATTTCCTTAGGGAACATTGCCAGATCTGAAATTAGTGGGCCAAAAGAATATGCTTACTTTTATGATTGGATCAAAGGCACCACAGCTATCAGCCTGAAAGCTATCACTTTATACTCCTGTAGGTAAAGTGTGAGAGTAGCCATTTCCAATGTTGAAATGGAGTACTGTTTTCAAATGGTGTGTTTTGGGCTAGAGGGGAAATGGGAGTTACATATCCACTTGGGTTGGAATCTTGCCTCTCATAAGCTTTGGGTGCTATAAGTTTAAGTACACAAACCTTAACTGAAAGACTCAGTTTGTTCTCCCAGAACATAAAGGAGAGAATGCCTCAAAGAATTGATGTGAAGATTAAGAGTAATCATGTATGGAAAGCACTTAACAGAATGTAGATCTTCCTTGACTTATGATGGCTTTATGTCCCAATGAACCCACCCTAAGTCAAAAATATGGTAAGTTGAGGCGCGCCTGGGTGGCACAGCGGTTAAGCATCTGCCTTCAGCTCAGGGCGTGATCCCGGCGTTCTGGGATCGAGCCCCACATCAGGCTCCTCTGCTATGAGCCTGCTTCTTCCTCTCCCACTCCCCCTGCTGTGTTCCCTCTCTCGCTGGCTGTCTCTGTCTATGTCAAATAAATAAATAAAATCTTTAAAAAAAAAAAAAAAACAAAAAACAAAAATATGGTAAGTTNAAATGTATTTACTACACCTTACCGATGGAACATCATAACATAGCCTAGCCCACCTTAAATGTGCTCAGAACACTTACTTTAGCCTACTGCTGGGCANCAAAAAACAAAAATATGGTAAGTTGAAAATGTATTTACTACTCCTTACCAATGGAACATCATAACATAGCCTAGCCCACCTTAAATGTGCTCAGAACACTTACTTTAGCCTACTGCTGGGCAAAATCATCTAGCACAAAACCTATTCTATGATGAAGTATCATGTAATTTATTAAATACTATACTGACAGTGCAAAACAGAATGTCTGTCTGGGTACAGAACGGTTGTGAGCGTATCTGCCATTGACCCGCGTGATTGCGTGGTTGACTGGGAGCTGTGGCTCACTGCCCTGCTGACATCACAAGACAGGAGCACATCACTAGCCCAGGAAAAGATCCAAATTCAGAATTCAAAGTACAGTTTCTTTCTTTTTAATTTTTGGTAGGCTCCAATCCCAACGTGGGGCTCAAACTCATGACCCTGAGATTCCCAAGATCAAGAGTCACACGTTCTGTGAGCTCAACCAGCCAGGCATCCCTGGACGTACAGTTTTTACTGAATCCATATGGCCTTCCCACCACTGTAAAGTTGAGAAATCATAAATCCAATGATCATAGTCAGGGACCATCTGTACCTACCCCGAGTAAGCAGTGATTTGTGTTCTCCCCTCCCCCACCCATGTATACACAAAGACATATACACACATTTGGGGTGTGTGCCTTATGGTTGTGAATTTTGACACTCTCTTGAGCAAATGGAAAAAGGAAAATTCCTGTCTCTGTTATCACATCTTCGAGGCATTAAATAAAGTGTTTACCCACCTTCTCCTGGCAACTGAGAGTATAATCTCCACATTCTAAGGTAAAACCTCTCCCACATGGATATTTCCTCTCTAAAACGAAGACAAGTCATCTTTGACTAACACTGGGCTTAGAGACTATCTGTTTTGCCTTAAATATTTCGTATTATGAGGCAAGAACATGGCATGGGAGTAAGAGCCGCTAAAGACCTGGGTTGGAAGGCTGACTCTTGCCACTCACAGGTGCCTTGGGCTTGACCAGTTTCCTCGTGCTCTCTGAGCCTCATTTCCCCCACTGCAAAATAATACAGTGCCACTTCTCAGTGCTGATGTGAGGGTTATATGAGAGTAACATAAGCAAGGGCAATCACCGCTGCTGTGTCAATAAATCAATACACGTGTCTGAATCCAAATCTCATCTCCACCTCGTAAGCAATGGATAGAGTAAGGATATAAGCGCACAAAACTTCCTACATCCATGAGAGAAGACATCTGCTCTTAGGTCCAGCTCAGCCTTTTATTCCTGCAATGATCAACTCTCCTCTTTTATATGCAGTCTTAAAAAATCACAGCGACTCGGATCTACAACCTAGATAAGAAAACAGGCGACAAGGACAATGATGAATCCCTGATGCATTTGCAGAGTTGTTTGAATGATTAGGTTGACCTGCAATCTTCCTCCTTTGTCAACCTAGAAAAACTCTGAAGTGGCCAAGAGGCCCAGAGAACCAGTAGCCTAAAGAACTGAAGAGTGGAAGGGGTTCCTGAGTTCATGGCGGTCCTCAGAGAGTGTTAACAAGCAGAGAACCACTGTTTCTGTCAAGTTTGTTGTGAAGAGGTACATCCATTCCAGGTGGGAGCAATGGCCCTGTTGTTATCATGCCAGAACCAACTTGGGCATAGAGAGCTTTTATTTGAGGTGAGAGTGGAGAGCAGTTAGGGTAGGAGAAGGGCCCAGATAATCAGAGAAAGCTTGGCAAGATCAGGAGTTTGAAAGTCATAACTTAAACTAGGTTTTGAGATTGTCGAATTAGTTTTTTCATTCTTGTTACTTCTGGAAAGCTGTTATTCCCACCCCTATACAAAATAGGTACAAATCCCCAAATCCCGAGTTTGTAAGGTATTAGTTACTTCATGGGCTTTGAGACCTATTTTTGAGACTGATTTCTACCTGCAGCCCAGATTTCTTCACTCCTGAATTTTGAACCAGACATCTTGAACATCCCCAACTCAGAGACAACTGCATTCTCACTTACTGGAGCCAGTCATTGAGGCCCCTCTTGTTTCCTGGTTTTTTGTTTGTTTTGCTTTGTTTTTCTCTCACCCCTGTCCCATCTGCCAGGAAATCCTATTGGCTATACCTTCTAAATACATTCAAGCCAGGGGCACCTTGGTGGTGTAATCCTTAAGCGTCTGCCCTTGGCTCAGGACGTGATCCCAGTGTTCTGGGATCGAGCCTCACATCAGGCTTCTCTGCTGGGAGCCTGCTTCTTCCTCTCCCACTCCCCCTGCTTGTGTTCCCTCTCTCTCTGGCTGTCTCTCTCTGTCAAATAAATAAATAAAATCTTTAATAAATAAATAAATACATTCAAGCCAATCTGACCCTTTTCAATTACTCTCATTGTCACCCCTTACCTTCTCTTGTTGCCAACCTTCACCTCTTACCCCATTATTACAATACCCTCTTCATTGTTCTCCCTTGTTTTATCCTCGTCCCTTCAGTCTACTTCTAACACAGCAGGAAGACAGAGCTGGTCAGGTGTACAAGCCAAATCATGTCCACACCCTCCAGCTGCAGCTCATCCCCCTAGAAAGAGTCCTTGCTAGGGGTTCTGAGACATAGGCGCTCCAGCCCCATGACCTGCCTGCTCTCCCTCTGGCTCTCCCCATTCACCCCACTTCTGCCACACTGGGCTCCTGGCCATTCTTCCAACACCATGGCAGGCACACACCTGCCTCAAAGCCTCTGCTCTTGCCCTCCCCTCTGCCAGGAAGATCCTCTTCTCACATACACACCTGGTGGTGTTACTTTTTTCCCATCTTTGTTCAGTGGTCACCTTCTCAGTGACGCCTTCCCTGACCACCATTTCTAAAATTGCACTCTGCCCCTCCCAACCTATCCCCCTCTCCCATTTTAATTTTTTCTCCTTAATGCTTATTGCTGTCTAAAACACTGTATCTTTTACTTACTTCTCTGGTTTATCATCTGTCTCCCCACTCAAATGTGGCCTCTACAGCTGTTCCAGCAATATTTATTAAACTGAATGAAACACGGACCTGATCTAGATGGGCAAATAATGCTGACATCATGCACATCACATGGAAAGCGTGGTGGAGGCTCTGAGCTAGCGGTTATAATTGTGAGAACTTCAGAAGGGGACTTGCTCACTTCGACACCAGCCCAGGATGCTGCTGACGGGGAAGGAGGCCAGGCAGGGATACTGGAATCCAAAGCTCTTAGAAAGGTGCAGTCTTTCTAGCAAACTTGACGGCGGTCTCCGGGCTGCTCTGGACACAGTGAAGATATTCAGGAGCTGGACAGTTTCCAAAAGATGCATTTATAATTCAGGTGATTCAGAGAAAGAATGGCTGTGAGATACGCTCCCCCTCTTCGCCTTCCTGCCCCCCTCTGTTGTGAATCCTCAACCTAAACAATGGTGAAATGGAGAAGGAACCATAGACAGCAAACCCTCACGTTACACTTGCACGTGCCAGGCTCTGCGCTGTGCAAGTGACATGTATGAACCTGTTCGATCCTCACAGCGATCCTATAAGGTAGATACTATCATTATGCTCTTTTTAAAGATGAGAATACTGAAGCACAGAGAAGTTAAGTAATTTTCCCAAGGCCATACGGCCGGTAAGGGGCAGAGCTGAGATTCTTAATTTGGAAGGTGATGGAATAAGAAAGAGGACTTAACCAGTCTCAAACGATCATATTAATCATGTGAATGTATACTTGTTCATCAGACTCTAGACGTGCTTTTGTATCTTAACAAGCTGGCTGTTTTCCATGGTCCTCTAGTCTCTCAGCTGGCCTCATCTCACCTATCCAATTGGTACTACTCCCCACAGATGCACCCTACATTCTAGACTGGCTGGGCCTTTCTTAGACCCAGACCATACTCACACATTCATTCTTGCTCAGCCTTCCTCAACATTCTTCGTGGCATGTTCCCCACTCAGAGCTGGGGCTCCATGTCCCATTAGAGGTGTCTGCCTTTGGGATGAAGAAGTTTGGGAAGGCTCTCCAGATTTCATTTCTTCCTCCCTCCCCAATTCTCCAACATTGGACTGAACTATCTAGTTCCTACCTTTTGCCCTGTTTCTGCTTCCTGCCTTTGGCCAAGTGCCTCCATGTGGACACCTCAGGGGTGGTCTTTCTGGCTTCTGGTTTTGGTGTCACCCTGGGTGCTGTCTCTTGGCCAAGCTCTGCTCCATGTTCGGCATCCCGAACAGACCCATGCCTGGCCACCCTTGGTGTAGCAGTCCAGGTGGGCAGAAACTGACTTGAACCTCTCCTTTTTCCTCTATCTGTCCAAATCTTGTGAGAGTCCTATTGAATCCTTGGGTCCTCAATGAGACGTTCCCTAACAACACCAGCCGGTATTTTCTCTTTCTGCTTCTTGGTCAGCCACATGTTTATTGGCTATACCATCCATTTTGACAAGTGCTTTAACTTCCCTTTAGCACCCTTTACAGTTGATATTAGTCACCGCCTGCTCCCTACCATGTCTCTCCAAGAAGACAGCATGTCCTTCTCGCCGAGGTCTGTTTTGTGTACTTCCTTTATGTTCCCTGTCCCAGAAATGCTTGTTGATCTGAAGATTTAATGACCAATCCATGAAGAGTGGGTTATGAAAGACAGGATGTTCTGGAGACACCTGCAGTGTGATATGTGTGAGTCTGGCTTTGGGGGCTGGCAGGTGTGGCTGGCTCTGCCAGTTTATGGGAGCTGGACAGTTTCCTCCGTATTACCTCCTGTATTACCTCCGTTACATCTGTCTCCTCATCTGGAGGGGGATCGGGACGGCTGACCGAGAAAATGTATGAACAGTTCTGTAAGAAGATGTCTGGCACATAGCAAGTGCCCAATGAATAGTAACTGTGATTTTTCTTGTCCCTAAGCTTTGAAATTTATATCAAATAGAACAAGAGAACATACTTGAAACTGTGGAATTAATGTTATTAAACATTCAGGACAGAAGGTTCTCGTAAGAGTCTGTGAGATTGGATGGAAGGGGTAAAGCAAAAACTTTTGATTATTTCCTGATTGTGACTTCCCACCTGGACTTCCTTTGCTTCTTTCCTCCCTCCCTCCCTTCCCGTCGAGTTTTGAAGGCTTGTCTTGAAAATGAATGAAAGATTTGAGGAAACCGTTGATATATTTAGGTTATGTGCATATATAGATATTTATAGATTCTTGCAAGTCTTCAACATTTAAAGATTGAGTTTACTGTTCTTAGTAAAACATCACTGGTTGAACTCTGTTCACTTGCTCTATTTTTAGCCTGTACATTTTATAGTTGCAACATGAGGCAAAACCTCCTATCAAAATCTTGACTATTCATTCATCCTTTCAGATGTGAGTTTTTAGATTTTGAATTACAACTGCTATGTTAGACTCGTGAGTTCAAGACCATCTCTCACTCTTAATGTTTTCTCTGTATTTCATTAATTCACAAACATTGGGTTCTTGGTATGTGTCAATTACAGAAATAGAAAGATGAGTAAGACAGGGGCCCTCCCCTCAAGAAGCTTCATCAATGGGATCGTAATGATCTATTGTGATAGACTAGTTAGATTTCCAGTGAGGCATCTGAATACTACCCTCATTAAAAAATAATGAAGAAGTTTTATCTCCTAAAAAGAGTGTATGTGCGTGCATGTGTGTATGTATTTACTACCCCTGAACAATTTTTTTGTGTTTTAACAAACTTTTGTAAAAAGTCCTCAAGTCCAGCTTATAGTTGGGGAAGATATGTCCCCTTGGATTGCCTATAATACTGTATTACAGTGTTACAGATTCGGTTATTAAAATTTTTATTTTTTTCCCCATAGTTTTAAAATGTAAAAGTCATCTTATACCTCCAAAGTGTTCTTTTATAAAACGAATCCTTTTGTTCTCAGGAAATTTTTGTAGAATCATTAAATAAACCTGTAGGAAAATTTAAAGACGCTTAAGTTTCTCGCATAATTGAAAACATCTTATCCAGCTACATTATTTACCGTTTTATGAACTTTAATAATATTTATTTAATTTTGGAGGGGTTTGCTTTTCTAAGTGATACATGTTCTTTGCAATTAATGACAATGAAAATTAGTTCTTTTCTAAGCTGTATTTCTCTTACTTATGTTTCCTGTGTTGTTGCATTGAGCAAGGTTCCATAGCTTCAGCACTAGTGACAGTTTGGGCTGGAGGATTCCCTGCTGTGGGGCCGTCCTGTGCACTGTAGGGTATTAGCAACCTCCCTGGCCTCTATCCACCAGGTGCCAACTGCACTCCAGTTCCCAAAGTTACGACAATCCAAATTGGTTCCATACATTGCTAAATGTGCCCTGAGAAGCAACGACTGGGTCTAGAATTTCCAGAACATTGAGTAATAACAACAATGATAAGGGCATCCCTAATTTGCTTCTGATTTCACAGGGAATAATGCTTCTGGTGTTTTTTCATTAAATATATCAGTTTAGCATAAGTAGTCTTTATGAGGTCAAGGAAGTAGACTTTTACTCTTATCTTAAAATAAATAAAATGTAAATTTGCAGTGAGTGCTGACTGATGATAATGTAGGATAAATTCTTTATGGTCAAAAGAATTAATACAATTCAGTGGACCCCTTGGGACCAAGGCTGGGTAGAGTGTGTGTGTGTGTGTGTGTGTAAAGGAGTTGGGGGGGAGTGTTTTGTAACTCTTGATTCTGGACACTTGGCTCATAGAAGCCCAGAAGAATCTGTGCTAAGACAACACAGCCAAGGCTTTTGCACAGTGAAGGGAATCCAAATGCCAGATTATTGCTGTAGCTGAGAAATAGCCCCTAGGTATTCAGGGTAGAGGAGTTCTTTAGCCACTCTTTTCAAATGATAATTTATTGCTCGTTTTGTTTTTCTGAACTCATTTTATGAGGCTTCTGCTTTCAACATTTCAACCATAACAAAGAAGTTGAGAGTCCCTGTTATTCGCCTCCAATGGCCTTGAGAAGTCTGCCCCTGTGACTGAGGTGACCCTGGCAGGCTTGGCAAAAAGCTGGGGGGGCAAGTTCAAACCTTCCCAACCAGACTGGGGTAGGGGCCACAGACAGAGGGCACAGGTGAGGGGAAGCATAAATCCTATTCCTAAGCTGTTCAGACTCCACTTGGCCTGAATGGGCCTCCATCCGTGGGGGTTCAGAGTCCCCCGGGGCTGGTGGATTTATGTCAGCAAGAGCCGTGCAGGAGAAAGAGATTACGGATGCTTTCAAAGGGTGCATGAGGGGGTTGCTCCGAGGTCTGAGCGGTCTGGGACACAGCGCTGAGTCTGTGAGGACCTGGGCTCGTGCCAGCGAAGGGAGTAGGGTGGCCTGAGGAATGGAAGGTCACTGGCCAGTTGAGGGTTGTGATAATTATATCCTTGTTTCCTTGAAGGTACCAGCGTCCTTGATTTTCCAGCTTCAAAGAGCACTGCGTCTGAAGTAGGGGGACGTTCACACCTGCTTTGCTGCAGTGATTTCTGCCTTCCTGGCTACAGACTCAACAAGGCAACAATACGTCTGTGGACATTTTCAAGGCCATATTTATAATCCAGGCATGGGAAGCTTCTCTTCCACCCTTTCTTCTTAAATGAAAACGAAAAGCTTAGTGTGCCCCGTGAGAATTCAGCAATGAACCCAATTTAATGGTTTTACCTTAAATTCAGATACTTCGTAGGTCAGGCACCCTAAATCAACACACACACACCCTTGTCCCCTCTCCTTCCAATTCTTACGCCACCCCAAAGGGGCTAGCATAGAACCGGAAGTCTAGTAATTACTAAAGACAGCAGTATACAATACACCTGGAATTTTTGTTTTTCCTTTTTCCTCTCTCGTTCCTCTCCAGAGAAGTTGTGCCAACAAGAGTGAAGAAGTTTAAGCATAGTTCTGCCTTTCATGCTTTCCTTACAGCACTTACATTCCCACAAGACCTTTAGAGAGGAGAGAGGTATTTACTGTTTTTCAAAAGGACCCTGTTTGTCTACTGGACACAATGAATATGATCTAAAAATGGGATTTCCTCTGACTAAACGTATACTTGCTGCTCCTCACCCCATCTTTCCACTGATCTTCTGAACCCTCCCATCGTTAAATGTGCAAATTTAAAACCATGTTTTGCGTTAAAAAATTCCGTTTGTTCAAGATGAGATGACTGGTTTCTGGCACTTGAAACCTTCCCGAGAATTAGACTGGGTATCACACATAACTTCTTGGATCCTGAGCTCTGATGTTTCTCTTGCTGCCACCAGCTCTGCAGACCAAACCTTCTTTCTCTAGGCAAAAGCAGGTGCTGGTCAAAGCCTTTTTAAGAAATTAGAAAGAGGGAGATATTGTCTATTTTTCTAGCAAGTTCTTGTCTGATCTTGACCTTGATAGGGCTTCCACACACAAAATAGTCCCTCTTTTTAACTTTTGTTCTGAGATTGCACAAATACACACTGTTATGTTGATGAATTCCCAATTTAGTGACGTAACTAGTTAGAATCTTCCCTCATTGAAACATATGGTCTCTCCCCAACGCCCCTCTCTCTGTCTCGCTCTCTTTCTCCCTCCCTCTCTCCTTCTCTTTCTCTCTCTATCTCAGTTGTGCTAAGAGTTTCCCCCTTTCTAAGTCATGGGTAATGACTGCTATGACTCCATCCTCCAAAGTCAGCTCCTACCTGTCACCTGGGACCCTGGGATTCTGAGCTTTTGCTTGTGATTTAATAATGAGACCCAATGGAGCAGCCCAGGTGCTGTATCTCATACCCTTACGGATTGCCAAGAGAACATTTAATCTGTTGACTTTATTCAGTTGTGCTAGTCTGGCAAACATACCTGGAGCTGTAAATTATTTAGATGTTTAATTTATTTGGTGTAGAAGGAGCTCTCTTATACCTTAGTTATGTAATAGCAGAAGATGAAAAACCACTTTGTTTGCAAATCATAAAAACTTTAACAGATTGTGCCTTAAAGAGTAAAACAGACTTCCCTCACCTTAAAGGTATAACAGGGGTCCAAACAAGCATTGTTAACACATTATCCCCTAAGATAAAAATTATGGCATAAATCTGGTTAGGTTAGAAGTGAAATGTGAAACAAAGGCCTTCCACTGGATAATAACAGACCACAAAAATAGACTATAACTGAGGGATCAGGAGTGGACAGCCGGGGCGATTGCCAGAAAGCCCCTCTCCCCCCATACTTCCCAATGTACTTCCCAATGACCCAGGGGGGGAGATATTTAAAAGCCTAGGTAATAGGATATAGCCTAAACCCTATTAGTATGCAAAATTACTACCTAATAGTGAAACATGTCATTGTTTTATTTATTCTTTGACCTCATACTTAGTACATTATAATTAAAACAGAAATTCAGCACGTTTCATTAAAATAGAAACAACATAAATAAATGGTCTCAGGGAGCAACTTCTGTCACATTAGAGGGTGGGAGCCCCTACCCTCCCACTGTTTCACTCACTCCCCTGATGAAAATGGAAATTCAAAGCAAAAATCAGCATTATCTATAATAACACAAAAATATTAACAATAAGAGTAAAAAATTCTTTGTAAACTTTTTCTTTTACAATTGCCTTGCTTTAAAGGTCCTTCTGGAATCAGGTGACATGATTGGGCTTTTATTTATCGTCACACAAATACATTAAAAATTTTTGTTTAGCAATGGGAGACAGCAGGATTTTCGCTGAGAATGCTGGTTCTGCAGTCCAGCTAACTGCCTGGATTTGAATTCTTGACTTTTATGAGCTGCGTGACGTTGGAGAAGTTGTTTAACTTTTCTGCACCTCAGTTTTCTCATTTGTAAAATAGGGATATTATCTTTCTCGTGGAGTTTTTGTGTGGTGAAGTACATGTCATGACACGTAAGTGCTCAATAGACGTTAAATTATTGCTGCTAATCATAGCTGTGCGCTTTAGACTCATTTCCTCATTTCCTTACAATAAAGAATGCTATGAAGTAGTTATTACTTCCATTTTACTAAAGACGAAATTTACCGCTAGACCCAGCCTTGAACTAAGCAGAGCCCCAGTTCGAACTCCGGTCTGTAAGTCTCTCTGGCAGGTCTGGCTCTCCAGAAGGGCACTCTGAGAAAGAGATCTTAGGGCGGGAAGGTTACTGAGGAGTGCTCAGGGGCGACATCTATGGGCCACGGGAGAAGCTGCACCGCTCAACCCACACTAGGAGCTCAGGCCCTGAGCTCCTAACAGCCCCTAAGAGTTAGATCCCACTGGGGCGCCTGGGTGGCTCAGTCATTAAGCGTCTGCCTTCGGCTCAGAGCATGATCCCGGTGTTCTAGGATCGAGCCCCACATCATGCTTCTTCCTCTCCCACTCTCCCTGCTTGTGTTCCTTCTCTCACTGGCCATTAACCAGCCTCTCCATGGAATCTGCAGTCCTCAGATGTAGGCTGCCCGGGAAGTGGGGTGGCTGTGGGCAAAGCAGGTCTCTTCACCCAGAGGCTGTCCCCTGAGGGGTCTGAGCTGAAGAATTGTCAGCAGCCAACCCTCAAGGCAGCTGGGGACGCACGAACTTCAGTCTCAAGGGGGCAATCTGGGCAGTGTGCCACAGGGTCCACACCTCCCTGCAGTTTAGGAAGGCATTCAAGGTCATCTTATCGCCCATGGCAGTTGTGATCACTGCTTCTTTGCCCAGAATCTCTCAGACCCCATTCGTGTTGGGGAGCCAAGGAAGCACATGGACGGACTGTCTCTGTGAACGACAGAAGGTGCTTGGGGACTTGAGACAAACACAGCAGCTGCTGACCAGCACCAAAACCAAGTAAATCACGGATGGGCCCTGGCTGCCATGTTTACATTCTCTTTATAACTGGCTTGAAGATAGGTCACATACAGATGCTTAAGTAGCCCAAATTTAAGAAAATCCAGTCCCTCTAGCAAGCTCTTTTTATGGTGTTTTATGTCATAATCCATAGGCTAGAACCACAGAATTTTAAAATAAGAAGGGGCCTAACAGATCTACCTCCTTAATTTGGGTTGGGGTGGAGGGGAGTGAGTTTGTCAAGGTCAGACAGTAAGTTAACAGTTACACACAATGGGATTGGGACCATAAGCATGAAAACGGATATCTCAAGTAGTCTAGCTGTTTGCCAACTGCAAAGAAATTATAAAAACAAATTCTTGGCTGAAAACTTGAAAGGATAGGTTTGGAATGTTATCTTAATGCACATTACAATATTGAAGTTTCTTGCCATATCCTAGATAAAGTGCTGTGTTTATATTTTATTCATTTCCATGCAAAATGGCTTCTAAAACTAAATGCCAAGAATTCTCGCTGACGTTGTTTGGTTCACGTTTCTTTCATTATATTTTGCTTCTTTTCTGGCAATACAATATTTTATGATTAGAAGATTCCTCTCCTCCTAGTACTATAGTTTTTCTCCATATAACTGAAACGATTCCATAAATACTGTAGGGTGTTGGATATGTTTAAAGAACCTATTTCAGATTTGAGAGTAAAGTCTTATCTTTAAAATTACTTTCGCAGAACATATCAGACACACAGAGCTGTCAGGTTTAAAGTGTACCACCAATTTTTTGTTAACTTATTATCTAAAGTGCAATTCTCTGGCACATGAATATATTCAGAACCACAAAGATTAGCCAAAAAAAAGGCTTTTAATTTTTCATTACCTCCTAGCTATACTACCTGGCTGGAGTTAGACATTTAAAAATCCCATATGATTGTTCAGCTCTTCAGAGAACTTAACCCTTAACTTTCCTTCAGAAAACCTCTGGAAAATATCTGAAGAACAGTGGCAGTTAAATATTAGAGTTCAGAGTACAGACAGGATCCATACTGCATTGGGTCAAAGCCCAACTTCACCAGCTGTATGACTTTGGGAAAGTTATTGAACCTCTGTAAAATGGGAATAGTATTAGCACTTGGCTCTTCTGGTTGTCATAAGGATTAAATGAGATAATGCATGTGAAATGCTTAGAACAGTGTCTATACACAATAGTTCTCAGTTGACACCATATCACTAGAATTTGCTTTTTAAACTACGGAGGATTGAACTTATCAAAGACCGTGAAAAATGCACGCTTAAAGTTATGGATGAAAAGATGAAAATCTAAGGACACTTAAGTGATCATGTTAAGTTTTTGAGTCTTACAATGGAGCTCTTGGGTAAAACAGAGTCATAAGCCTAGATAGACCACAAATTTAGATTTTAAAGATTCATTCCACAACCTGATATACATAATAGAGGAGACAGTAAATGCTCAATTTTTAACTAGATGAAATTTGATTCTAGCAACCAAAGAACAATGTTCTAATAGTGGGCTCTAGAAAACCATTCTCCACTGGTGGCAAAATGAAAGCATGCTGATCTTACTCATCGTTATATGCCCAGTATTTTGCACACTGCCACACAGGAGGAATTTAATATGTGTGGAATGACTGACTGGCTGTAAGAGGAAATGCTCTCTAATTCATGGAACTTTAGAGAGTTTGAAGGGACTGCTTAAGATATGATCTGCTTATGATATGTCATAAATAAGGAGCCAGAGAACACATGACTTGCACTAATTATGTGGTGGGGCGCCTGGGTGGCTCAGTCGCTGAAGGTCTGCCTTTGGCTCAGATCATGATCCCAGGGTCCTGGAATCCAGCCCCGTATCAGGCTCCCTGCTCAGGGCTCCCTGCTCAGCTGGGAGTCTGCTTCTCCCCTGCTCATGCTCTCTCTCTCTCAAATAAATAAATAAAATCTTTTAAAAAAAACTAATTATGTGTTTAATTGTTAATAGAACTAGGGTCCAAAATGTTGACTCTCTGGCTTGGATACTCAAATAAGTCATTGTCTTCTGTAGCGTGTCCTTAGAAACACCAGTCGCTTGAGATATTCATGGGGCGAAGAGTGGAAGGAGTTGTTGTATAATCAAATAATTTGGGGAACTGCCAACTTAAATTAAACTGTGGATTTCCAACAGGGAGATATAGTACTCCCTGCAGCATTTTTGAAGAGCGGTTGATCATAACACCCTTTTTGAAGGGAACATCTTTGGGAATGGGTAGTTTATGAAACAGAGAGAGAACACAGGAGAAAACTGACCAGTGGGCCTCAACAAATAATTATTAATTATTTACTTATTATCTTAATAATAATTATTAATTATTGAATAATACTACTCACACATATCTTCATAGGAATTATACAAAAAGTTAAGATGAATTAGACACAAAAGTGTTCCTGGGCAGGGCACCTGGGTGGCTCAGTCGTTAAAGCGTCTGCCTTCGGCTCAGGGCGTGATCCCGGCGTTCCGGGATTGAGTCCCACATCGGGCTCCACCACTGGGAGCCTGCTTCTTCCTCTCCCACTCCCCTGCTGTGTACCCTCTCCCGCTGGCTGTCTCTCTGTCACATAAATAAAATAAAATCTTTAAAAAAAAAAAAAAGTGTTCCTGAGGCCTTTAATGAGAGAGGGCAAGAGCAGGGCGCGGTGGCGGGGGGGGGCTTAAGAAAAGGCACATATAATCTCAGTCTGTGAATATGATAAGCCTCAGGAGACAGGATCAAATAAAATGCTACTAAAATTCAAAAGAGGACAATCAGGCCAGAGCTCCACGGAAGAAGCAACATTTGAGATGAATCTGGAGGGATGGGTGCGAATTCCTTTAGTAAAGTTCTGCTAGTTTTTGTTTATCTGAAAACGTCTTCACTTTATTCTCATTCATGAAATGTAGCTTTTCTGGATATAAAGTGGACAGTTATTTCCTTTCAACACTTTGAATATATTATTCCACTGTCTCTTTGCATTTACTGTCATTATTGATAAGTCCGCTAGGAGTCTGATTGTCAGTCCTTTGTAGGTGATGTTTCTTTTCTCCCAAGCTGCTTTTAAGGTTTTCTCATTGTCCCTGGTATTCACCAGTTTCCCTATAAACTTGCTTAAGGCATACACTTCTTTTTAATTTAATCTGCTAGGGATAGGCTGTATTTCCTAAATCTGTGGATTTTTTTTTGTCAGTTCTGAAAAATTCTAAGCCACTGTTGCTTCAAATATTATGTCTCCTCCATTTTCTCTATCCTCTCCTTCCAAAACTCCAATTAGATGTGTGTTAGAACTTTCCATTTTAACTCCCATATCTTTAAGCTTCCCCTTCATACTCCCATTTTTTCCCATGCAACATTCTGGATATTTTCTGCAGTTAGTTCTTCGATTCACTGATGGCTCTTCAGGCATTTGACATGTTCATCAAATGCTTACCTCCAACCATTTAATCCATTTAATTTTCATTTCTAAGTGTTCTTTTACTATTCTTTTTTCAAATCTACCTGGTCTTCCCTGAGGGGCTTTTGTTGCTTGCTCATCTTCGGTATTTCACCCCTTATTTCTTTAAATTCTCCATATGTACCGATCCTATATTAGAAAGGCAGCAAAACATGGTGGTGGAGAGTGCAGACTCTAGAATCAAACTGCCTAGATCCAAATTGTAGCCTTACTTCTTAAGAAATGTGGACATAGGACAATTTACTTAATCTCTTTGTGCCTCAGCTTTTTCATTTATAAAATGGAGATAATAATACTTGCTTCATAGAATTGTTATTAGAATTAAAAAAGTTAAAATTTGAAAAAAAATCTTTGCAGTGATGCCTAGCACTTAATCATTGCTTGGTACACTCTTGCAAGTTAAAAAATATATGCTATATATGAGAATTCCAATATTCAAATTCTTGGGTTCTAAACCGGATGGTTCTTTTTCTGCCAACTGTCTCTCAGCGGCCTGCCTCCTTCTGTGCTTGGTCATCTTGGATTTGAACTCAAACATGGATCTTAACGGCCTTCCTACTGTGAGCATTTGTTTCTGCTTCTGATGGGAGACAGGGGGAAAATACCAACCTGAGACTTTCTACCCCTTCTGGAGTGTCCTGGTCTAATGCAGGAATCTCAGATTCTTGGTGTCCCCACCCTCTGATGCTTTAGGGCTCCTTACAGTGCTACACTGGCCCTCAGGACAACCCAGTTTTCTTATTTTCCTAGTACTTTGACTCCCAGTTCTAGTTTCTTTCTTTCTTTCTTTTTAATGTTTTTTTATTATATTATGTTAGTCACCATACAGTACATCCCCAGTTTCCGATGTAAAGTTCGATGATTCATTAGTTGCCTATAACACCCACTGCACCATACAATACGTGCCCTCCTTACTACCCATCACCAGTCTATCCCATTCCCCCACGCCCAGTTCTAGTTTCAACTCACTTTTGGGGGGAAGAGCTGTCCTTAGACAATTGCCTTACTACTTCTTACAAGCCCAGCAATGCATTTAAAAAATGATTCTGTTCTTTTGTGGTTGTAAGGCCTTCAGGATATCTGGTTATCTACACTGCCCGAAACTGCCTCCTGTTTTGCATCAGTCAGAACTGGCCACCTGATGCTGCAACCGCAAACAGCCCCCAAACATCAGTGGCTTAGAAAAACAAAGGTTTAGTTCCCACTTATTATACATGTTCCTCTCAAGTCAGCAGAGCCTCTGCTCCAGGTCGTACTTACACAGGGACTCAGACTGATGGAGTTTCAACCATTTGAACATCGTCAGAACCTGAAACAGGGGAGAGAAAACATGGTCAGTCATATGGTGGCTGTTCAGGTCTTCCATTTAGCAGTTACACACGTCATTTCCATTCACATTTAATTGACCAAAGCAAGTCCTAAGGCCACACATAACTCCAAGAAAGTGCTTAGGAAGGGGAAAGGGAACTTATCAGTGGACATCACTAACAATTACTACATGCTTTTTTTTCACCTAAAATTATAAATATTCTTATGTTCTTATACAGACTTTAAGTACTTTTAAGAACTTTATTATGAAAATCTCAAACATAAGAAATGTAAAAAACAATAGCATATAATAAACACCCAATTTTGAATGTCTATATAACAGTCCAGATGGGAAGAGTCAAACAAATTTTTTCATAAAATATTTCAAACATACAAAATTTAAAATGTTGAGAGCTTTTTTATTATAAAAATAATATATGCTTATCATTTAAAAATTTTAAATATAAAAAATTAAAGAAAAATGAGCAGAATTTTAATAGATGTGCATTCCAAATGGAAGAGAAAGTACCAGCAAAGAGTGTGAGGTATGAGAGTAGAGAGAATATTTGTAGAAAAGCAGTTAGTTTAGTTATGTGATAACCCATTCTGTTAAATGGAAGGCTCAGAATGCCAGGCTAGCACTTCATTCAGTAGGGAATGGAAAGCCACTGAAAAAATTTCAGTAGGAAAACAATATAAATTTAATCCAGCCTTTATTGGGTACCTACTATGTACCAGGTATCATGTTAGGCACTGGGATATAAAAATGAATAAAATTCAGTCCTCACCATCTAGTAATATGATTGAAAACATAACCAGGAAAATTGAGCTAGACCATCACAGGAGTAACCAGACACCAATGTGAAGAAACGAACTTTGAAGATAACTGTAATGGTTCAGGTAAGAGCTTAGGAGGGCCAGGACAAGGGCACTGGCAGTAGGGATAGAAAGGAAGGAGTGGATTGAGAGATCTTACGGAGATTGCATCTAAAGAATATTCTAATTACCCAGATGTAGGAAGCAAGGGAAAAGAAAAACCCAGAGATCATTTGAAGATTGTAAACACAAAGAACAGGGAGAACAGCACCATTAATAGAAATGGAAACACGGGGCGGGGGGGGGGGGGGGGGAANGGGCGGGTAAACCTGGGTTGGCTCAGTTGGTTAAGGTTTTGACTCTTGATTTCAGCTCAGATCATGATCTCAGGTTCTTGAGATCAAGCCCCACGTCAGGCTTCATGCTGCCTGCTTAAGATTCTCTCCCTCCCTCTCTCTCCACCCCTCCCCCAACTTACCCCCTCATTCACGCCCTTTCTCTCTCTCTAAAAAAAAGAAATAGAAACGCCAGGAAGAGGGCTTGGTTTTGGGGGAAAGATGATGACTTTGGTTCCACACATACTGAATTTGAGACTCCATGAGTATCTCCTGGGGGAGCAGGAAGTTGAATATATGAAGACAAAACTCAGGGGGAAGTTAGAAATCAGAGTCCTTGGCACAGCAGTCATGGTTTATATCATTTGCAGAAGATGAAATTGCCAAGGAAGAGGACTGCAAACCACCCCTGCCCTGCAACACACATTTTTAAATTGCTGGATATACATGTGAAAATCACATGATCCTCCTTGAAAGTGTGTGAAGCAGAAAACAATTCCTCCATCCAAAAATCTTGTCCTGTCACAATGAAAGAAATTCCATCCTCGCAGATCCATTCTTTTGTGTCTTAGGAGCTTTTTAGTCTTCAGTGTCCCCAGTAACAATGTAGATATCCCCAAACAATCCTTGGGCCTTGATCAGAAAATACCTGACCCAGCATGCGTTTATCAGGGACTTTCCCAGCTGGTGTCAGTGGGAATCAGGTTGAAGTGGTGTGGAGGTTAATCTCCTTCTCAGGAGATCAGGAAGAGGCAGCAGGACTCTGACTAGAAAGTGATCTGGTAACAGACAGAACCACCCTTAAAAGTCTCGCAGGTGTTCGAGTGCCCGTGTGTGTATGCGCGGGCACATACACACACACACTAAGGCACATGTGTTGACCAAATGTATATGGTAGGAATGTGGCATAAAGTTCAGCAGGGACATGTCAGCACTGTAACTTGATTTGACAGTTACAATGTTTAAATGTCAGGTTGGTTGACTAAAACATTACATTGGTTCCCTTTCCCTTCATTCAGACTTCCAGGCTTTGCAATGCTTTGCCTGGAAAATTTGGGCAGAGCTAAAAATTGGATACAGCCTCTTCGGGTAAAAGTTTTGCACCTTGGTACTCGATGCCACCGAACACTAAAAAAATGGCTAAGATGGTGAATTTTATGTGAATTTTACCACAATTTTTAAAAACATCATTGAATTAGGGGTGTGTGGGTGGCTCAGTCGTTAAGCATCTGCCTTCGGCTCAGGGCGTGATCCCGGCGTTCTGGGATCGAGCCCCGCATCAGGCTCCTCTGCTGGGAGCCTGCATCTTCCTCTCCCACTCCCCCTGCTTGTGTTCCCTCTCTCGCTGGCTGTCTCTCTGTCTGTCAAATAGATAAAGAAAATCTTTAAAACAAAAACAAAAACAAGTCATTGAATTAAATACAAAATAATTTTGTTCTGAGTATTCTGATGTATGTATGTTATCGTAAGAAATAAACCTAACATTTATGATCTTAAAAAAAACTTCTGTGCCTTGAGGGATCATGAGGGGTGGTCTGGAGAGGGAGGGCCCAGGGAGGATGCCCTTGAGAAGAGATGGGTCTAGGAGAAGAGGTCCCCCTCAGGAAGGAGTGTAGAAACATCTAGAGGGAGATCTTCTCCTTGCTTCCTGGCAGTGCCTAGATAGGCAGCACCTCGTGGGGAGGGGCTGCATGAGCTCCTAGGGAGGAGCGATCCTAGCTTCACCAGTGAGTTCCTCCTGGGGCCCAGGTGAGGAACAGAGTGCTGCTCAGCCTGGAACAGAGGGCAAGGATTTAACCTCTTTCGCACATCACTACTTATCAGCTCCTAGAGCCAGGCTTGGCACGTGGTAGGTGTTCAATAAATATTTGTTGAACAAATGAATAATGATGATAAGGCAGGGCCTTGGTGTTGCATAAGACCTCTGGACTTCTGCACAAGCCTATGGATTGAAAAGAGGAAGGTAGATAGTTACCTTTCTCACAAGCCTGGCAGGATGGGGACTTGGAGTCAGAATTAGGTGGATTTAAGGAAAACGATAGAGATGTATTACACATCTGATAGGCAACTTTTAAAAAACTGACTATTTCCCTGCGTCCTTTACCATATGTTATGTGACATATTATGTTTGCAGATCAATTAGGGTTGTAATTACACACATTACATAACATGAATAGTAGATGTAGGTAAAAGCATAAATAGTAAATGTTTATTTACTAGTGGATAAAGAATCAACACTAGGACGAGTAGTCTAAGAGCCAGAACTCTCAGAGTGGAGGTACAAAGCTTTCTCCACCTGGGATCCCTCGAGAATCAGACACCCTGCCCGGGCAGCCCTGGGTATGAGTCAAGTCTAGGATAAACCAGTAGGGCATCTGTCTCTTGCAGGCCTTGAGGCCAGGGAGGAGTCAGATGTGCAGCAGAGAGGGCTGGACGGAGAATGCAAGAGACCTGGCTCCCATTCCTAGCCCTGTCACTGCATGGTCTCAGGTTAGCCCTTCAACCTCTCCTGCCAAACAAGTATCAGGTTTGCTGGTCCCTAAACAGGGCTGGGGTTCAGCCTGCACACACTCTGTGCAGCCATCCCGATGGCTATGGACTGTGTCATCTGACTGGTCTGGTATCTACGATACGGTGATTAAATATTTTCAATGTCATCCTCACTGTCAGGTCCCTCCATGTGAGGAGAAGTCTCTTGCACGCCTGTGGAAGACAGATAATTTGGCTTTCCAGAAGCAGAAGAGTCCCAGGCACTCATCCAAAGCATCAACTTATCTGATTATAAATATTACTCCTGATGACTCCAGGAGCAGTTGCCATGAGCCCTAGAACACGGACTGCTTATCCTGGCTCTATGCTCAAATTTTCCATTTTCCACCATCCTCTAAATGTTTTCTTCCTCAACTGCAAAGTAATATGTCCCTTGGCTCCAAAACACGTGGACACCTTCCCATTGATATGGAAAATAACGGAAGGCTTGAACCCAGAGTACTCGAGGTTCTCCCTTGGTGCCTCACTGGTCCTCTTAGGAAGAAAACAAAACGCAAAGAGAAGTTGCTAAGGTAAGACACTGCCTGGTGGCCAGAGGCAGCCTGTGGTCTCTCATCACTCCATTGCTTGTCCTTTACCTGGAAAATCCTCTCTATACCCTTTCTCTGGATGAGCTTCTCCCCACCCTTCGATGCCCCAACCTATAGTTATTTTACTTCCATAACATTTGTTACCCCTCCCCCCCCACTGTTCTAGAACTTACCATTTTTGATGTAAGTATTATTTATAAGTCTACTTCCCAATTAGAACTCTTTAAGGGCAGAAATTAGGTTTTGTTCTCTGTGTCCGATTGCCCAGCACGACACCTGGCATGGAGAAGTCAGGTGTACAAGAAATGTCATTCGTGTCCTAAATAACACTAAGTTAATGCCTCCCCGCCCCACCCCATAGGTAAGCGAACCAGGAACGCATGTGTCACCCTTGATCTGGACAAATCAGATTTGCTTACAGAATTCTGAACTTTAGAGTCATAAGGGCTAGGAGTCAGAAAATATGTCCCCTGGAAGGTCACATAAAACTGTGACCTCCAAAATCCAACCTTAAGACAAGAACTTCTGTGCAGGAAGTTTATTTGGGAGGTCATTCAAGGAGGTACAAGTGAGAGTGGGGGAAGTGAGGCAGAGCAGGGAGAAAAGCCAATATAAGGTATATTAATGAGCAGATTACCACCACTGGCAACTGTAGTTTAATCCCTCTTGAGATGCCCTGAGAAACCATGTGGGTCACACCTCAGAACTGTCCCACTGAAGAACTAGAGGGTGGGGCATTTATGCAGTGACTTCTGACATTCACTGTTTGGGGATGCACATTCTTGCAGTCCAGAAAGCTTTCTGGTACAACAACAACAACACAGAAAAAAACCAATGTACATCACAGGACACATTTAACTTTGGCAGTGTAGTGAAGAGCTCAGCTTATTGGCTGGAAACAGCCACAGTAGAACACATTATGCTCATTGGCTGAGAAGAGTCAGAATAGTTTCTTTGCTCTGATCTCACTGGCTGTGAGCATCTGATGACACTCACAGACTGGGAGAAACTGTATATACACTCATCAGATTTTTTTTAAAAGTTTTATTTATTTAAGTAGAACCCAACGTGGGGCTCAATCTCATGACCCCGAGATCAAGAGTTGCATGCTTTTCCAACTGAGCCAGCCAGGCACCCCCTACATTCACATTTTTATTTTGGAAACTATCTCAGATAAAAATAGTTCTATAATGATTTGATATTGAGGAGGGTAATACTAAATATTAAAAGTATTCCCTGATGTTTAATTCTAAGGGATTCCTCTCTATCAACAATAAATTTCTTTTACTTAAATTAGTCTGAGATGCTTTCTGTTCCTTTGCCATCAGACAATCCTATGCCAATATTGTGCCACCTGTATTAGTCAGGGTTCTCCAGAAAAACAGAACCAATAAGAGAGAGAGATAGGTTTTAAAGAATTAGCTCACATGATCCCACAGAATAGCAAGTTCAAAATCTGCAGGGATACCTCCTGGGTGCCTCAGTCATTAAGCATCTGCCTTTGACACAGGGCGTGGTCCCAGAGTCCTGGGATTGAGCCCAGCATCGGGCTCCCTGCTCCACTGGGAAGCCTGCTTCTCCCTCTCCCACTCCCCCTGCTTGTGATCCCTCTCTCGCTGGCTGTCTCTCTCTCTCTGTCAAATAAATAAATAAAATCTTAAAAAAAAAAAAAATCTGCAGGGGTAGTCCATTGGCGGGAGACCCAGGGAAGAAGGACAGTTTGAATCCAAAGACAGCTTTTTGGCAGAATTCTCTCTTTCTCAAGGGAAGTCAGTCTTCGATTGGATGAGGCCCACCCACATTACGGAAGGTAATCTACTTTACTCAAAATCTACTGACTAAAAAGTCTAAACAAAGTCTACTGACTTTGAGTAAATCTTAACTAAAAATATAATCTCAACTAAAAAAAAAACAAACCTTCCATAGAAACGTCTGGAATAATGTTTGACCAAATATGTGGGTACTGTGGCCTAACCAAGTTGAGACAGAAAATGAACCAACACACTCCCATCTCTGATGGGAGTAGCTGCCTTGAGGACCACATTGCAAAGGATTCTGAAGCCACTTCAGACTCAATAGGAAAGAACGCCCATATGAACGAGTAATGTCTGCTGTGAGCACAGACAGGAGGAGAGGCAGCCTGTGTCACATATTCACTAGTTCTGCAGAAGTTTGTTCATGTTTATTGAATGAATGAACAAATGACACATCCAGTCCATTTTGCCATTAAACCTAGGACTAATCTTGATTCAAGCTGTGTTCAAATTGCATTGTTTGACACTAACCAGACTGGCTGAGAAGGTTCTCATGTGCACCTGCATGCATGCCCGTGAGTACTCCCAGCGGCTTTATTAGCCACATCCCCAAACTGGAAAAAACCCTGACGTCCACCAACAGTACATGTAACAGTTCCGTAAATAAAAAATATTGTGCCACCACGACTGTGCCACGGTGACTATGAACCACAGCTCCATACGACGTGGATGACTCTTAGAAATGTAACCGCAAATGAAGCCAGGTACAAAAGAACAGGGCATGAATTCCATTTACATAAAGCTCTAAGATATAAAGTTAAACTATTCTATATAGATGTGCACTTAGGTGCTAAATAATTATTTTAAAAAGCACAGAAGTGATTCCCATAAATGCCACAATAGCAGTTCTGTCTAGGAGCATGATAGGGGCTTATGGGGGAAAGTTAGCAATATTATATACACCTTGACTTGGGCGTTAACTTTAAAACAACTTGTTAAATGGGTTGTTTTTTTTTTGTCCTGTGTGTTAAACTTCACAATCATAAACTTAAAAAAATGTTCCCAAGGTCCCCTTATGCCAATTCCTGAAAAAAAGCAAAAATGCAGGGACATCACAAACCGCTCACCCACTCCTCATTTAGCCTCTAGCCAAAGAGGTCAGCCTTCTTCCTCACTAGCATCTACTTTGTACCCTTCTCTATCTTGCCTCTTCCTCCAGAACAAAGGTCTCCGTTTTAGTACAGTGAGTAGATTTACAATATAACAAATTTAACAGTTGAAAGTCCTAAAATTCATCCTCAGCAAAACTTGCAAAGCAGCTGCAAAAAAGATGAATGCCACTCGTGGGATCAAAAGCCTAGAAGGATTTTGTGGAAAAGTTCAGTGGTGTGTGCAGGCAAAGTCGATTCTGAACAGAAGGCCCGGTTTGAGGGTAGAGTGTCCATCTGTCTCATTATGGGCTGGAAGTGCCACGGATAACTGGGTTTTGAAGGACAGAAATCCTGGTACAAAGTGCAGGGTCTCATGATGCCCCTTGCAGGATCCTACGCTTAAAATTCAGAATGCAGCTTCCAGAGGGTTGGAGAAAAGGCAAAGTAATTTTAAGGGCAGGTGCTGGAGGTTTACTTTTGCCTCTTTTCAGAGCTTTTAGTACTTAGAAATTTGTAGTTAAATATGCTGCTTCTCTCTGGAAAAGAGACTCACCCCTGTCCCACCTCTGCCTGGGGCATAACAAATTTCATATGGAAACCTGAAAACCCAGAGAGGAAAATGCAATGCTTCAGACACCTCGTGTCGGACTGGCTGTCACAGACCCTGCTTTGGGTCAGGCTGTTTAAGAGTCTTTGGAGCAAGCCTTTATCTAGAGGGGTCATTTTATAGATCCATTAAATCTACATTTTCTCTTGGGCTCCTTTCCCCAGCTCTCCTCAACCCCGCTCTAGTCACACACTCTAAAAACCCCCTTAAGCCCCAGAAATAAATCTCTATAAACTGCCAAGTGTTCAATCAGGCTTTTACTATATCTCTTTGCAATTAGAATAAATTTACTGCTCGGAGAGATGGGGGGAAATATGCAAGGTACTCCTTGGATAAATACACTGCAGCGAGAAAAGTAGGGGCTCTGTAAAAATTATCTTTGTGAATTCAACAAGAATCAAGGTCACTGGAGCGGCTACATACCAGGGAATGTTAATTAATGGGCCTGCAGCTGGTGGTACCACTTGGCTGCTCGGCTCCAGCTGCTTGCTCCATATTTCTCTCGTTTGTAGGACCATTCTTGGATCAAATCCCATCTCTTTTTTTCCTCCAAGTACAAAAGTACATAAGTCTATCCTGGAAGGATGCCAACCTTTCAGAGAACTAAGGAAAGTGTTGTTTCTTTGCTATTTTTATCTCCTTTTTTTAAAGAAAGGACACTCTATCACCTCGGGAGCTGGATGACTTGCGGTCAGCGTTCAAGCTGTGGTCTGAGGTCACCGTTCTGGCACCGTCCGCGGGGAGGTGTCCTGAAGACGGAGAGCCGAGAGGGACACTCAGAACTTCCCCTCCGACTAAAGTGGAAGACACCTGAGTCATGATCTTCTCCACGACAAGGTTTGCATGTTAGGCCAGTCTGAAGGCAAGGTAAAAATGCAACCAGAACATCTCAGAGATGAAGATAGAAGGAGAAGAAAACAGGAGAGAAGGAGGAAAGACAAGTCTGACAGGAGAGGCAGAAATTATTTCCAGGGTCAGGGTAGTCTCTTCCATTTACAGCTGCTGGGAAGCATTAAATGAGACCGGGCATGTAAGCCACTTAGCGCACTTGGCAGGGACACGGGCCGCTATTGTGAACTGTAATAAAATTTCAGCGACGAGGTAGAACAGAAGTGTTCAGCGCGGGCCTCGCCACGCAGCCTGTATTTAGGCAGTGCGTCGTTCTGGCTAAGTATGGACTTCAAAGTCAGAAAGATCTGGGTTCAAGTACCTGCTCAGCCCCTTAAGTAGCTATGTGTCACGTGGCTGCTGCATTATTAGTCTTTTAGGCCTCAACGTTGTCATCTGGAAAATGGGGCTAATAATAGTACCTGCCTCAAGGCTACCGGGTGGAATTAATGAGATGCAGCATGTAAGCCCTTTGACGAAGTGCTTCGTACCTGGTTCATCTCAATCCATATTCATTGTTAAAAGGCGGGCTCTTATCATTGCTTCCATAGGTCAGCAAGGGAAGAATCAGGAAAAGTGTTTCAGGGCAAGGGTTGGCCTCTCTGGGCAGGTGAGACCGCTTAGGAAGAACAGTTTTCTAAAGCAGTGAAAACAGTCTACTTGCTTATAACCAGCCTTGTTTTTCTTCTCATTTGGAAATTTCTTTCCTTCAGTGTTACACAGTAGAGGGACTGGGCGTTCTTCCACACAATGACAGACATGCAAATCTCGCCCAGAAATAACAGGGAAAATGCCTGACACTGCTTCTTTAAGGAATTCTCCAGGTAGTCATTAGCCATCAACTCCAGGCTCATGGCTCTGGGGACGGCTGCCCCCACTCCCTGCTAAGACAGGCAGGTCGTCATCCACTTGGGCCAGTTCCTTTGTGAGGGGGGACCCAGCTTTACCGCGCCCTTTTTTAAGAAAGGAAGAATGTTCTTAAAACTTGGGAAATGTTTTCCATTACTACTTCACACTGTAAAACGATATTTGGGCCTTTTAAATGACTTGGGAAGGGTTCTGAAATTAAGGAATATGGATTTAAAGGAGCCTTGGGGGATTAGATTGTTCCTCCTCTTTGAAGCATTTGAAACAACTTTAATCTGCTTTTAGACTTCTATCCAATTTGGTATGGCATTCTAGTCGAGTACTGTTGCCTTCCTTGTGGAACTGATACTTTTGTGCCTCTTCTAAAATGCAGGAAGAGAAATATTTGGGGCGGAGAAAAAAAAAAGCTTGAGTTTAAAGAACAAGACTATTCAAGGTGAAAGGACAACTTCTAAGATGCTTGAAAGACATTATTAAATTTGTGTTCTCAGCATAAGAAAATCAAACAAACAAAAGCCTAGTTGTATATGCAACCACAATGATCTGATTGTTCATATCTAACTTCCTGGTTGTTGGTCCTTCTATGATATATATGGTGTTTTACGATATGCAAAAAAATGTAAATACTCTCATGTAATAATACCAGTCTGGGAGGCAGGCGTTATAATCCTTATTTTACCAGCAAGAAAACTGGGGTTCAGGGAGTTAAAATTTTGCTTAAAGGAAATGTAATACATCAAGAACTTGACCTGGGTCCCAGGGCTTTGAACCCAAGACCTTTTCCACAACATCCCATTACTTTTAACCTCTCATGTGGCCTGGGCAGCCTTGGTCAACTTTCCATGCCTCAGTTTCCTGATCTGTGAGATGAAAATCATACCACTCTGACTTCCTTTCGGGGCCTGGAGAATAGATTTTCCAGGACAAGTCCACCTATCACGTGACCAAGATTTCAGGGAACGGTGTACAATGAGTCTGAATGAAACACACTCTGTATTATACCAGCAGATAGAGAACCTGGAGAAGCAGCAGACAGGAAAGGGGGGCACACACTTGTCAGTTTGGGGGCTTAATTCCCTGAAGCTATCAAAGAGGAGATAAGGGTATTATCAAAGTAAATGAAAACTCAACAGCCAGGCCAGTCTAGAAGAATATATAGTTTTGAAATATCTAGGAAAATATTATATTCTCCTTTTTATTTATTTATTTGTAACAAGTATATCTATTCATTGTCAAAATAATCAACAGAAAAGTACAGAATTAGAAAGTGCATTCCTTCCTTCATCTGCTCCTTACCTGCCTCACTTGCTAGGCTCCTCACTGTTAAGTGAATGTTTATCTCCTAAAACTTTTTTCATTCAACTACTATGTCTATGGGTGTATTCAGATACACTTGATTCACAATATGTATTTTTAAAGTGGGGTCATACAACACGTATTGTTCTATAACTTGCCTTTGTAAAATTTTACAATGTATCATACATACCTGCTTATACAGACCTCTCATTTCCACCTGCCCCGCTTTATTGAGGTCTCCGTGACAAATAAAAATTGTATATATTTGAGGTGTTGAACACATGTTGTTTTGATCTATGTGTACATTGTGAAATGATTACCACAATCAAGCTAATTAACACATCAATCACTTCACAGAGTTACCGGTGTGGTGAGAAGATCTACTCTCTTAGCAAATTTCAAGAATGCAATACAGAACTATTAACTCTAGTCACCATGTTGTCCATTAGATCTCCAGAACTTATTCATCCTGCCATAACTAAACCTTTGTACCTTTTGATGAACATCTCCCCATTTCCTCCAACCCCTAGCCTCTGACGACCACCATTCCAAACTCTGCTTTTATGTGTTCAACATTTTTAGACACCTCTCATTCTTTTTATTTTTTTAAAGACTTATTTATTTATATTAGAGAGAGCAAGTGAGCAGGGGGAGGGGCAGAGAGAGAGGGAGAAAGAGTGGGAGATAAGCCAACTCACCACTGAGCACAGAGCCCAATCCCACAACCCTAAGATCATGACCTGAGAGGAAATCAAGAGTCAGACCCTCAGCCAACTGAGCCACCCAGGTATCCCCAAGAGCTTTCACTCTTTTTAAAGCATGAAGAGAGTTCCATTAAATGGATATGCCATAGTTGATTTAACTACATTCCTACAGATGAAGATATAGGTTACTTCTGGTTTTTTTCTTAACTATTACAAATAATGCTTCAGTGGATAATAATAATAATGGTTCATTAATATGAAAGAAAACAATCTAGGGATAAACAGGCTAGAACAAACTTGGCAAAGAAAGCTATAACAAAACCCTTACCAGTGAGCCCCATGTGGTGCACCTGAGACAACCAGACCCTTCTCAGTTTAGCTCCTTGTTATTTCAGATCGCTAGCTAGAGCCAAAGAAGGAACCGGGGCTGGGGGGAGGGGACAAGTTAAAGAAAGAAAAAAAAATGCAGAGCAGCATTTTTGAAAAGTTGATTAATTTGAACTACGTGTACGTACATCTTAAAGAGAACTCAGTAGCAAGTGTGTAGAAACCCCGTGGAGAACCATAGGATGTGTAAGGAGCATCGCCTATGAAGCTCAGATTGATGGCATTTAAGAAGGAAAATGATGGTGACAGTGAGAAAATGTTTGAGCATTTAGTCTCCACATCAGTCCCCATAGGACAGGGGCTGTGTTTTCTTTCTTTGTAGCCTCAAAACTTGGCATAATTCGTGACAAGTAAAAAGTCTTAATAAGTACTCGAAGAAAAGCAGAGGATACTACCCTCAAGAGGACCAAGTCTTTTGGACACGAGCCAGCAGAATCTACCTGAATATAGATAAATCTTGATTTGTGACTTGAAAAATTATTTTAAAATGTTAAAACATTTAGCTTAAGTTGAGAAGCAATAAGTTTAAAAAGGTGTCGCTAAAATCCTCTGTATTTAGCTTATGGAACATATTTCTCGGCGTACTCTTCTTTGTGTTCCATTCACTCCCTGCTCAAAAATACATAACAAGTTAAGCTGTAACTAATTGGTCATTGAAGTTTTAAAAATTATTTTTTAAAATTGAGGTCATTTTTTTAAACCCATCACTGAATTGTTTTGTGTCTAGTTGCCAATTGTGTTAGTGGACTGTTTTCTGCCTCTTGGCCTCAAGATTCATGTTCTAAATGAAGTAAAAAGGATCAAGTGACCCATGGTATATCTCCCATCTTGTCAACAGAGAATTCAGGGGGAATGTTTAAGACATAATCCTCTGTGCGATGGTCCTATTCAGTGGCTAACTATGGTCCAATCAACCAAAGTCTCAGATAACTAGATGTGTGTGTGTACATTCCTTAAGATATTATTATGAAGAAAAGGATAAGTGAAAGATAAGCAGACTGATATGAAGCGATTCACTTTTTAAAAAAGAAAATAGCCAACTTGAACACCCTTACCTTCTACAACAGGGTCAGCAAATTACCAAATATTTGCCGAAGAGATGATTGCCAACCCTGTTCGCCATCTGTTGAATTCTCCAGAACCATAATCCATACTCATCGTGATGACCTTGACACACTAAGGGGAGAAAGACTGAATTAAACTCAATACCACTGCTCATATTGTATTTCAATGCCTTATATATTGAATATATTCATTCAACAAACATGAGCAGAAACACTAGATAGTCAGGAAGACCACTCTCCAGTCATTCTGAATCAGCACGATTGTTCTGTTGAGCCTTTTCATCACTTCCGTTCTCAAACCAACCTTGAATTCTCCCTCCCCATCTCGGCAGGAGCTCTAGTTCACAGTGAGACATGCTTCAGAGTACTGTGTATAGTTTGTGGATAGAATTATTTGCTGGGAGGTGACCACCAGCTTGGTAAGAGAGGAGGAATGATCTAGGTAGAAGGACAATTTTAGAGTCATCTTTTAATAGTGTGGCTCAGAGCGTGGGAAACTAGACCGAGGGCTGTGGTCTTGGGTTCTGGACCTTTCTTACTATATTGCTGTCTGACTCTGGGCTTCAGCTTCTTCATCATAAAGTAAAAGAGTCCAGTTAGGTGACGGTGCCGTGGAGATTAGTACCTTCTACTAACACATGGAATAGGAATGCTGATAAAACCACCTCAAGATAAATTTCTAAAATCTTAAAGACTTATGATTCTTTATAGAGATGACTCCCCAATCCCCCAGGGAGGGATTCTAAGGGCACTTCTCTTGGACACCAGTCCTAACTGTGTGTCCCCACCTCCCCCTCCCCTACCCCTAAATCAGGCATTCCTTATACTCAGAGATTCTGCAAAGGGCCTCTCCTTTCCAAACTAGATCAGCTATAAACCTTGTCCTTCCTGAAGGCCATGAGAGCCTGGAGTTTGTGTCAGGGACTCAGAGCAATAAACCCTGCCCATGGTCCTATGCTAGCAGTAGCATTCTTTTGCTCTGCCCCAAAAGGCCTTTCTTTGTAGCTCCCTGAGCTCAGGGAGGCCCACCTGTTTCAGCCCATTGGATGGAGAGGCCCATCTTCCTTCAGCCAACTTAAAGGCCCTCAAAGAGAAGACCTTCACAGGGGACTGGGATTCCCAACTGAAGCCAATTTTGGCCTGGTCTGAAGCCATCACCAATTTAGAGGAGTGAAGAAAGACTCAACTGCAGGGCTCTTAACCTTTGCATCCAGTCACTGTGAGGCCAGTAATGTCTCACGTTACCCTTTGGTTAAAGAGGAGTTTTCTGAATTGGTTTTGGAGTTTCTGGAATTGGTTCTCTAATCTGATTAGAGTTAAAGGCACTAATGGTTGTATTTCCCGTAGCACTGATCGTCCACGGTGTGTTGTGGAAATAGAGAGACACAAAATATGAACATTGGATGCTCCTAAGCAAATATGTACAAAAGGCAACATTCTGGGTGACCACATAGTATGCCTCTTCAAAGGAAATCCATTGCCGGCTCTTACAGGAAAGAGTTATTCCCCCCCAGCCCCCTTGCCTGTCAGAACAGCGGCTTACTGCTAACCTGAAGAATGTGGCTCAGGAAATGGCTGGTGTGGCTTTGCTAGTGGCTGAAAGGCCCTGGGGTGGGAGCAGCAGCCCGGAAGCAGCACGTGTTCTATCATTTGGCCAGGAAAAGATCTCATGAGGCAAATGGTGTCTGGTTGGATCATTTGGTTTTTTTTTCCTGCCTCACTGTCCCGTTTTTAAGAGTCAGTGTAATAATAACAACCGTGACACCAGTGATCGCTCACATGGCCCTTAGTGTGCGCCAGGCACATAGCCGTCAGGCTGTAACAGATTCATGTATTTAATTTTCACAACAACACGATGAGGTAGGTATTATTATTAATCCCATTTTACAGATAGGGAAATGGAGGCAAATCCCAACAGCAAATGAACAAGGAGCCAGGACTGGAGCCCAGGAAGTCTGGCTCCAGAGCCTAGGCTCTCAGTGCACTTGGGTGATCCTGTGAGGTTTTATCCTCACCAAGCCACTCAGTGGCGATATGACCTTGGACTGGACCCTAAAACTCTGTGCGCCTCTGTCTCTGAATCTTAACATGAGAATAAGAACAGCTCCTGTCTGATGGAATTGCTGTGAGCCCGAAGTCAGATGATAAATGCAAAGGGCTTAGTCCGGGGCCTACACATCATAAGGGCTCAGTAAATGGGCTTCACATGCACTGTGACACCAAGGTACTATGGGCACCGTCAACTCAGCCCAGCTGCGACATCAGTGACAGAAGGAAAGGATGTTTGGTAGTGGGCAGGCTGGTGACTGCAGCACTGTGGGACAGACAGCTCTGGACTCAGGAGCCCCATGCAGAGAGTAGGGACACTCAGGCAAAATGTTTGTGTTTCCAAAACAGCTTAGAAAAGCATTGCTTTGGGAAAAATATTTAGTGCTCCTTATTCTAGAGAGGTGAGTCAAGCCTGTAACCAGGAGGCTATTAGAATTGCTCCATTGCTCCATAGACAGGCTGGCTGTCTCCCCTCCCTTCTGCCCTGACACCATTCACTGCTGATGGGCCACAAGGAGACTCTCCCCTGTATAGATCCTCTGGGTCCCAGTTAATGACCTACCTCATGAAGCATCTTGATTTCAGGAGGTGATGCTTAGAAGTGAGGGAATGAAGCTGAGGGCCTCCAGATGCCCACATATGTCAGCCTGGTTTGAATAATGGGAGGTCACAGGTCAGCAGTCCAAGCTGGAGAGAGTTCACTAAACTGACCAGTGTAAAAGAGACCTGCAGTAAGGGAACAAAGAAAAATTGTATCAAAAATTAAAATTAAATATATTCATGCAATGGAATATTATTCGACCACAAAAAGCAACGAAGTACTGATGCATGCTATTACATGCATGAACCTTGAAAACATTACATTAGGGGAAAGAAGTCAGTCACAAAGGACTGTTGCACCCTGTCGTATGACTCCATGCATAGGCATACTTCATATTCATGGAATCATATAATGTGTGGAAAGTAGCTTAGTTATTGCCGGGAGGGAAAATAGCCTGATGGGTGTGAGGTTTCTTTTTGGCTGATGAAAATGTTTGGAATTGTATAATGGTGACGGTTGTGCAATACTATGAATAAACTAAAAACACCACTGAATTGTACGCTGAAAAAAGTAAAAATGTTTTATGTTAAGTGAGTTTTATCTCCAATCAAAAATTGAGCAATAAATTCTAACATTCTAAAACAAATACGTCCAAAAGGTATGACTTATAGAACTTGTATTCTTCATGTTTTTTCCTGCATATTCTAAATTTTTGATAATAAGCATGAATTTCTTTAACAATTTTTTTTATTTTGAAATAATTCCAGATTCACAGAAAGTTGCAAAGATAGCACATTATGGTCCTGGATACTCTTAATCATTTCCCTCTATAGATGCATCTTACTTAACTACACTATAATAAGAAAGCCAGGAAACTGACATTGGTACAGTGTGTGTGTGTGTGTGTGTGTGTGTGTGCACGTTCTATTTCATCACATGTGTAGATGTGCAGAACCATTCCATCACCGCAAAGATCTCCCTCGTGCTACCCTGATAGTCACACTCATCCCCCTCCTTCCCACCAACTGCTCATCTCTCTAATTCCATCACTATAATTTCAAGAATGTGGTATCAATGGAATCATACAGTGTGTGACCTTTTGAGATTGGCTTTTTGCACTCAGCATAATGTCCGTGAGGTCCTTCCAGGTCGTTGCACATATCAATAGTTGGCTTTTTGGCTGTTGTTGAGGATGATTCATGGTATGATGCACCACAGTGTAACTAGTTATTCACGGGCAGTTTGGTGCTTTGCAGATCTGGGCTATTGCGAGTAAAGCTGCTGTGAATACTCCTGTTCAGGTTCCTTCATTTCTCTGAGATAACCGCCCAGGGATAAATTGCTGGGTCGCCTGGAAAGTCTATGTTTAGTTTTTAAGAAACGACCAAACTCTTCTCCAGAGTCACCGTACCATTTTACGTTCTCACCAGCCACGTATGAGAGATCTGCTTTCTCTGATCCCCTGTTAGGACTTGGCATTGTTGCTGTTTTTTTACTTTGTCTTAATAGGTGTGTGGTGGCATCTCACCATGGTAAATGCACTTCTTTAATGGCTAGGAATGTTGAACATTTTTTCCTGTGCTTATTTGCCATCTGTATACCCTCTTCTATGACATGTCTCTTATAGGCTGCCCATTTTCTAATTTGGTTGTTTGTTTTTACTGTTGAAATTTGAGCATTCTTTGTATGCTCTAGATACAAATCCTTTGTCAGATGTATGGTTGGCAAATAATATTTTCTTCTAGTCCACAGCTTGTCTTGTCATCCTCTTTACATAGTCTTTCACACAGCAAATGCTTTTAATTCTCCCGAAGTGTAATTTGTAATTTTTTTTTATGGGTTGTGCTTTTTGATGTTGGGTCTGAGGACTCTTCATCGAGCCCTAGATCTTGCAGGTTTTCTCCTTAAAGTTTCCTGGTTAAGGATTACTTTTTGAAAGAACATATTTTTTTCTAAGTCTAAAAGAAAAACATGCCTATTGTAGACCATTTGGAATATAAAGAAAAGCTCAATGGGGAAAGTTAAAATCACTAATAAAACCAACATCCAGAAATATGTTTGGTATTAGATGCCAGGACTTGCAACTTAATAAAAATGTCACCTCCTTTATAATGGGAAAACAGAACCCTCCAACAGTAAACTGCACTATTGAGTACCAACCCGAGTGCTGAGGAAAGGTGCTTCTCTTAATGCCAAGATCAGCTGGGGGAGTTGCCATTCGGAAAAGGCTAAGAACTACTGACCCAAACAGTGAAACTATGTTTATGAACCACAGCTGTTAGTCACAGACTGTAATTGCCCTACCAGATAAAGAAGCTATTTAAGAGAGCAGGTTGCTATAGCCGAAAAGAAACAGAAAATAGTCTTTTGGAAATCACAGGACGGTAACTAAGGGGAATGTCAGGTTTAAAGGTGGAACGGATCTTTGTGTATTCACTGGCCTGAGACAGGCTGATCTTGCGCGAAGATGCGAAGATGATCCGGCCCTGGCTGATGTTCTGTTTTGTTGGAGAGAAACTGGTTGAGGTTCTCCTTTTTCAAGTCCTGTCTTGTGGGGCTTCTGATGGCTAGAATCCTCCAGCCTAACCACTTCTGGGCACCTGGAACTTTGCCTCTTGCCCCGCCCCCCTCATTTGCCTGACATGTTGGTCACACAGTAACAGATATTGGTCACACGGTAACAGTTGTGATCGGAGCAGTGGACTCCAACAGTACTCACTCCTACCCTCACCCCACCCCCTCAACACAGCAGATGTGAGCTAGTCTTCAAACAAAGCATCAGATAGATTTCAGAGGCATTGCTCCCTACCACTCACCACCAACCTTCTGAGAAGTTGATATTTTATGAAAGGGTATTTTGTGGGGCACCTAGTAGCTCCATCAGTTAAGCCTCTGACTCTTGGTTTTGGCTCAGGTTATGATCTTAGGGTCATGAGATGGAGACCCGCCTGGGCTCCTGCTCAGCCAGGAGTCTGCTTCCCCTCTCTCTCGCCCGCTGCCCCTCCCCCTACGTGCCCCTCTCGCATGCTCTCTCTTTCTCAAATAAATAAATAAATCTTAAAAAAAAAATGAAAGGGCATTCTGAGTGAAACTTGCTGTTTAAATTGTTCAGTGACATTAGGAAACAATTCTGAATTTTATTTGGTCAGTCTAGATTTTTCAAACATTTTCAAATATCTAGTTTATACTCATTAAGGCTGCTTCAGTTTCTCTCTCCTTCTCCCTCTGCTCCTCCTTCCCCACAGCGCTCTCTCTAAAATAAATAGATAAATCTTTTTTTAAAATTTGGATTGAAAGTTAATTATGTGGTGAAAATTGCAACCTAAATGTCCGTTGACTTAGATTATAATAGATGCATACAAAAGCTCAGCATTTATTGTCATGGAAAGGTGCCTACCTATACTGAGTTTTTAAAAGCCAGTTATAAATTAACAAGTAGAATTTGATCCTATTTTTAAAAAGGCATTGAGAAAGAAATATAACAAGATATTATCAGTGGTAATCTCTAGATGATTAAGTTATGGAGAATTTTATTTTTTTTAAATTTTTTCATGAGTTTTCTAAATCTAATTGCACTGAGCTTATATTGCATTAATAATCGGAAAAAAGAAAACTAATTCCCATCAGTGGTCATAGGATTGCATGTTAAACAGAACTATATATATAGTTCACAATTGTATTTACTAGTTTTATATGATAAGTTATAAAAACTCATATTTTAAAATTTTCAAAAGGGACAAGGAGTATAAAGTGAAAAGTAAGATTTCTCTTTTGTGAATCCCATGGAATTACTGTCAACAAAAAATATTGAAAACAGAAATTGAATAGTGAGAGCAGATCTGAAATGCAGAAGCTAATGTAAAGAAGTATGAGAAAATCTTGAAGACGAGTGAATGAAATTTACCAGCCCACTGCCAGCCACACCTCAGCCCACTTCCAGAACATCGCTTGTAATCACATTGCCCTTCTAATAAGGAAAATCACCCTCTTTATACTCTGAGCATGTGGGTCCCAACAGACGTTGACCCCTAGTCAGGCATGCAAATTAGCATGGGCCCTAAAACCCAAAGGAATCAAGTCAAATTCAAATTACATAGCACATTTCGGTGGTAAGTCAGAGAAGCAGCAGGCACTGCTCCTGGTGTGTGGAAGTGCGTACACATGTGTACACGTATGTTGACTCCCAATCCTCCATGCTTTGACTTCAATGTCACTTTCTCAGAGAAGAGAAAACTTAGCTTGGCTAAATTGGCATAGCCCCTTGCTTTATTCTCTACCATCATCCCTGATCATATCTTCAGGACCACTTATTACTATTTGTGATTTTTTTTTTAAGATTTTATTTATTTGTTTATTTATTTGGCACAGAGAGAGAGAGAGAATAGGCAGGGGGAGCAGCAGTTGGGCGGGGAGAAGCAGGCTCTCTGCTGAGCAGGGAGCCCTGCGTGGGGCTCCATCCCAGGACCCTGGGATCATGACCTAAGCCCAACGCAGACGCTTAACCGACTGAGCCACCCAGGCACCCCACTATTTGTGATTTTTATTTTTATGTATTTATACCTAATCGCTACCTTCCCTCTCTCCCCAGGTTGTAAACTTCATAAGGCCTGGGACTGTGTGCACACATGAGCACACGTATGCATGTGTGTGCATGCGTGTGTATGTGTGTAAAATCTGGCTTTGTTTAGCCATCTTTTATTTTAGTCCATTATAGGAATTTAATAAATATAGTGTAAATAAGATGGAAAATTTTACAAGTCCATTTTTTTTAAAGATTTTATTTATTTATTCAACAGAGATAGAGACAGCCAGTGAGAGAGGGAACACAAGCAGGGGGAGTGAGAGGAAGAAGCAGGCTCATAGCAGAGAAGCCTGATGTGGGGCTTGATCCCAGAACGCCGGGATCACGCCCTGAGCCGAAGGCAGACGCTTAACCGCTGTGCCACCCAGGCACCCCTTTACAAGTCCATTTTTGAGATGAAATTCTGATTTCATTAATGTTTTAGATAAGACTGACCCTTGAGGGTCACCTGGGTGGCTCAGTTGCTAAGCGTCTGCCTTCGGCTCAGGGCGTGATCCTGGAATCCTGGGATCGAGCCCCACATCGGGCTCCTCCACTGGGAGCCTGCTTCTTCCTCTTCCACTTCCCCTGCTTGTGGTTCCCTCTCTCGCTGGCTCTCTCTCTCTGTGTCAAATAAATGGATAAAATCTTTAAAAAAAAAAAAAAAAAGACTGACCCTTGAATGGTAGGTTTGTTGATTTATTGTTCATTCTTTCACTCATCCAATCAACAAACTTTCATTAAGAGTCTACTATTTGCAAGACTCTATGCTAGGTGCTGGGGATAACAAGGAAGACAAAAACAGGTGAATATGACCTAGGTGGACAGGAGCTATGATATGGGAGATACAGGGTTTTAGGGGAGCATGGAGTTAGCTATTTTTGAACTTTGAGAACTGCCACTGATTTTTTTCTCCACTCGTCACCCTGTGACTTCCATTCAAACCCCACAACTTCCTACCCAAAATGTTGACTTGGGTCATCTGTACATCTGTCTGTTTATATAGAAAAGATTATCATCAACTTTTAAACAGAAAATTGTGTAAGGAAGTGACACCCTAGCAAACAAATAAGAAACCAGAGGGACAGTTTGAAAAGCTGTCTCTGCGAAGCAGGGTTTTATAAAGAGCATTCTCTCTCCTTCTTCTTTCCTTCCATTCTTCCTCTGTTCCTCCTTCTTACCTCCTCTCTCACACACAGCTCAGACACAAGACATGGAGAAACAAATGTTTTCTGACTCGATGACTTCAGCGGATTAGCACTCCTTTGAAAGTGATATTGTTACAGCCATAATGTGTTTATGTGTAACACAGACATCTTTATGTATAATGCAGACGTGTCTGTGTGGGGAACATTAACATCCTGGCCTTGTCATTTAGCGAGGTAGGAAGTTCAGCCCAAGACTATAGATCTCCAAAGCTTTGGGGAATCTTGATACAGGAGAAGGAGGGAGCTGGAGAGAAGAGAGGAGATTTCTTTAAGGATTATTTCTCTTTTTTTCCTAATTCTCGTGGGCTTAACTCCTACTCTCTGAGAAACAATCCCCCTCCAACACAGCTGGGATGGTTGTCAGCCAGAAGGATCCTTGTTGGGGATAACAGTCATCCAAGAAAGGGTCAAGCAATTAGAAGATGCTGGTAAATCACAGAGGCACCACAATGAGAGTTCCACTTTATAATAACCTGATGGCAAAACATTTATTTCAGACCCTGACACACCATCCCAAAAGAAACAAATTAGAGGGAGTGTTTTTTCAAATATTTTCTTTATATATCAAAACATATCCTAGAAATGAACTTTTTATTTTCACATTTTAAAGGTCTTTATTCCTCATAAATTATGAAAGTAATCCAGGCTTACTGTAACAAAATCAAATAATATGAAAGTATATAAATAAAAAGTTAGTCTAGCCTCTCCTCTATCCCACTCCCGAAAGTAGCAGTACAGGAAGGAATATGATGTGAGCCCATATACGTAATTTAAAGTTTTCTAGTAGCCACGTTAAAAAAAGTAAAAAGGGACTAGGTGAAATTAATTTTAATTATGTATGTATTTAATGTAAAGTATCCCAAATATTTTTACTTCAACATGTAATCAATATTATCAAATTATTCATAAAATAGAAAATTATTATTGAGATATTTACCGCTTTTTGGTACTGAGTCTTCTGAATCTGATGTGTGTTTTACACATGCAATACATCTCAATTGGGATGCTATATTTTCATTGAAAATACTTGCTCTGTATTTAGATTTCCTAAAACATACAGTTGAAGGACCAGTTTTAAATTAAACATGAAGTAATTAAAATTAAATAAAATTTTAAAACCAGTTCCTCACACCAGCCACACTGTGAGTACTCAGTAGTTACATGCAGCTACCATACTGAACTGGTAAACCACAGAGCAAACCACTATTATTTTTGGTGTGGAACGTTCTCAACCTTTTCTCTATGCATATGCATATATAATTAATATAATATAATACATATTACACATATCTGGATTTCATTTCAGAAAAAACATAATCATGCTGTATATATTCTACTCAATGTAATTTTTTCACTTAAAGTTATATTTGGATATTTTTATTATATATTACTATAAAATATTATATATTTTTTATTCTTTATTACGGTTGTGTAGTAGATTTATTTAGCCCCTTCCCTACTAGTGGACCCATAAGTTATCGTTGCTATTTTGCAGTTATAAACATCTATGTTTGCATACTTTTGTTGGTATTTCCACAGGGTAAATCCCAAGAATTGACACCTATAAGCCAAAGGGTATGCCCATGAAAACATTTGAAAGCTAATGCCCTCCCAAATACTTGTGCTAAATTTTATCCTACACTTTTGGCTGGTGTTCCTCTCCAGCATCTGTAGGTGTTCCGACATGCCAGAATCCTTAAACATCAGAATGAAAAGATCGTATAGCTCGTCTATTCCAGTCCCTTTATCTGCTGGACCAGGAAAACCAAACCTAAGCTGTGGGAAAGGCCATGCAGCATGTTTGTGGCCAGGCTGGGACTTGAGCAGCTTTTAGGTTCTTGCCCTCTGTCCCACCATGCATGGTGGAGCTGGGCAGAGTCTCTGGAAGCATCCTGGGGAAGGGCATCCCTCCTTGGACTCGGCCCCGCTGCGCCTCGCTCCTGCCCTTTGTCATTAACAGCTGGCGTTGGCTTAGATCAGCAGGCCTCTCAATGGAGCGTCACATTGTGCCTCACTGAACAAGGAGCAGGAGCCAAGGGAGACTTTCCTCCACATTTGTATCCAAAATTAAATTCAATCTGCTCAAATGCTTGCTACAATTTCAAAGAGTGCCTTTCCTGCCTTTCTTCTGCTAAACACAGCCAAATCATGGCAGAAGGACAAAAAAAAGGTATTTTGTTTCATGCAAAAATAAACTCCACCGTTCAGCAATTCCTGGTGGGCCACCTCAGAAACATTCACCTTTAACAGGAGTCACTCTGGGAGGACAGAGGCAGAAGGGCATGAAGGTCCTTTTGGGAGAAGGTGGCTCCCTTTAGCTACCCTCTAGCCAGCGAGGCCCGTGAGATACTAGAGGCAACTCACATGCCAGAGAGATGGGCCCCTCCTGAGGACTGTAGACCTCCCTTCGGCTCCCTGGAACTTTACAGAACCCATAAACACAAGAGCTATCTTGTGGAATCCTTGTAGGTAAGCTCCGTGTTCAAATACTCACTGGTGCCAAGACGGGGCCTGGAAACTGTGTCTCCTGACTCTTATCTCCAGAATGTGTCCCTCTTCCCCATCAGTCAGTCCCTGGCCCCATCCCATACCCAGCCCAGCCACAAAGAGCCTCGTTCTCTATTCTCCAGCTGCTGCCTACACCCCCAGCCCAACTTCATTACAGGCATTAAAAATTAAAACCACTTTCTTATGCTATTCATTTTTTTTTTTTTCTAAAAATCAATTCAGGGGCACTGGGTGGCTCATTCGTTAAGCGTCTGCCTTCGGCTCAGGGTGTGATCCCGGTGTTCTGGGATCAAGCCCCACATCAGGCTCCTCCACTGTGAGCCTGCTTCTTCCTCTCCCACTCCCCCTGCTTGTGTTCCCTCTCTCGTTGGCTGTCTCCCTCTGTCAAATAATTAAATAAAATCTTTAAAAAAATAAAAAATAAAAAAATAAAAATCAATTCAGGCATTTTAATTCTATTTATTTTTTCTTCCTCTGTTGTTTTACACTCCCACTTTCTGCCCAATTATGATGCCTTCTTCACATAGTGGCAACAAAAAGCCAAAATTCAGGTAGAGGAAGCCTCCTGGTTTTTTGTTACATGGTGACAAATAGTTTATGCTTCAATGCCTGGTGCCTCTTTTGGCTCTTGGGGTTTTTTTTTTTTTTAATTTTTATGTGTTTCTTTGTTAAGGGAAGAAAGGGGAGTACCACACTAGGAAAAGATAGGGGGCAGGAGAGCCCACAAGCAAAATAAGGATTTATTTCATGCTGTAATTAGCATGTCATCATAAGGTTTCGTACTTTGTCATCCTTGATACATCTTTACCCCCATAGGCAATTCCCTGACAAGCCTGTTGATTTTACTTCTGCGGTATTGTCAAGTCCACCCACTTTCTCCATTTCGACCATCTTCACCTTCAGTGGGATAGGATGGGAGATTCGGTCTTCTCCCAGTTAGATCCTGTCCACTTGCACCCACTCTTGCCTGTCCAGTGTGTGTCCCATGCTGTAGACAGAAGGCCCCCAAAGGACTTTTAAGCCTCATGTTAAATGCGGTAAGGAATAATAATCGCAGGCATCATCATCATTGTTAAAATATGAGCATTTCCTGTGTGCCAAGCATGGTTTTTCATGCTTTAATACCCGAGTCACTGATGCTTCACAATCTTGGAAGTAGATAGTATCATCTTAAAGATAAAGAAATTGAAGCCTGGGGATGTATGTAATTTGCCCGAGGAGACAGCAATCGCAGGGCAGAACCAACTTAGGAACCCAAATCTAGAAGAATTATTAAGAAATATCCATGTAATTAATATTTACAGATACAGCGATGCCAGCGAGGTCACACTCAGGTGTAAGTTGTTGCACAGACCCTGCAGGATGCAAAGTGAGTTGCATCTCACTGCCTGGGAGTTGCTGCCTGGACTGCTGGGTTGAGAAAGACCACGGGCCCTGGTGGGAAACTAAGGGATTAAAGATGTCTGTCCTATGGGGAATGCATTTTTTCCCTAATGCTGGAGTAAAGATGATCACAAATTTAGTGATCTGAAACAATACAAATTTATTATCTTATGAGGACCAGGAGATCCAAGTGGGTCTTATTGGGCTAAAACCAAAGTCCTGGCAGGGCTGCGTTCCTTTCTGGCAGGTCTAGGGGAGGATCCAGTCCTCACCTTTTCCAGCCTCCGGAGGCTGCCCTCCTTCCTTGGCTTGTGGCCCAAGCCAGAAGTGGCATTGCTCACTCTGCTTCGGTCCTTCCATCACCTTCTCCGACTCCGACCCTCCTGCCTCCCTCGTTCACTCTTAAATGGACTCTTCTGATCACACTGGGCCCAGCCGGGTGATCCAGGATGATCTCCCCATCTCAAGAGCCTTAACTTACACACATCTGCAAAGTCTCTTTTGCCATATAAGGTAATGTGTTCACAGGCTACAGGGATTAGGATGTGGACATTTTGGGGATGCCATTATTCTGCCTCCCAAAGGGACTTGGATCTTTCTTGCTTTTCTATCTTTCGTGTCTGCCACACAATAGGTATGCAAATCTTTGATGAGTGAATAAATGAAAGAATCGATTAAAAAAAACAACAACAACACTCCAGAATAATAGAATATCTGTCTCAAGAGTGTAAGGAAATGCTGCTGTTTTTAACATGGAAATCTGGGGGGAATCATTTTCTTAATCTTAATTCCCACAGTTTGGGCAATGCCAAAATTAATGCTGGGGCTTGAGGTTAATACGAAGCAGTGCTGAATGAATTTTTGGTTTGCCAGTTATCTTAACCCGTCTGGGCTGCTATCACTAATTGCCATACAGTGCGTGGCTTATAAACAACAGAAATTTCTCACAATTCTGGAGGCTGGAAGTGTGAGATCAGGGTGCCAGCATGGTCAGATTCTGGGAGAGCCCTCTTGCAGCTTGCAAATGGCCAACTTCTCACTGTATCCTAATAGGGAGCTAGTTCTCTGTGTCTTTTATAAGGGCACTAATCCCATCTGGGAGAACTCTCCCCTCATGACCTGATTACCTCCCAAAGTCCCCACCTGCTAATACCATCACACTCAGGATCAAGGTTTCAACATATGAATTTGAGGGAGGGGGACACAAGCATTCAGTCCATAGCACCAGTCTTTCCTTGACTCCACCACCTTCTAACTGCAGCAGAAGACAGAAGTCTGGTAAGAACAGAACTATGTAGAATCCTCTTTCTTCTACAGAAGATGGTGGGAAGGAGGGTTGCTAGCTCAGCAGCAGCCTCCAACCTCCACGGGGAGAACGCCTCTCCTTTCCCAGCTATAGAAGCTGTGCTTGGAGCAACTCCACTGTGCCCCAGACAAAGTCTGGTCTTTGAGGAGCTCCCACTCTGCTCAGGATTTAGCTCAAAATTCTTAGTAGGATTTACAAGGTCTCACCTGCTCTGACCCTTGCCTACTCTCTAGCCTTGCCTTCACTCCCCATGCCCCAGTCACACCAGCCTCCAAAGCCAACTCCTTCTGCCTCAGGACCTTTGGACATGCTATTTTCTCAATTTTGGAATACTCCTGTTACCTTCTTTTGCCCGAATTATCCCTACTTATCCTGGGGCTTGGCCTAAAATCATACCCTGAAAGACATTTTCTTTAACCTGGAAATCTAAATCAATGGTATTTCCCCACTCAGGTCATAAAAGAGTGGCAGAGTCAGGAACTCGGGGCCTGGACTCACACTGCTTGACGCTATATTCTGAGCCCACCACTCATTAGCTGTGTGTCCTTGAGCAAGACGGGCAGACCTTCACACCTTTATTTCTCCGTCTTTAAAATGGGGCTAATAATAGCACCTTCTGCTGTGGATTTTATGATGATTAAATGAGAATCCATGCAGGGAGTTTGGAAGAGTGCCTGTACTATTAGTATAAGCTAGTATTCTCCTTTCTAGCATTTATCCAAATTGTCATTATAAATTATTTTTGTTATTATTTGTTCAACATCTGTTTTTCTACATGCTGTGGGTTATATGGCAGAAGACAGTGTCTTTCTTGTTCTCCACTGTCCTTGCCATGTCTAGCACACAGCATGCCATGTTACAGGCTCTCCATAGATGTTTCTTTTTTTTTTTTTAAGATTTTATTTATTTATTTGACAGAGATAGAGACAGCCAGCGAGAGAGGGAACACAAGCAGGGGGGGTGGGAGAGGAAGAAGCAGGCTCATAGTAGAGGAGCCTGGATGTGGGGCTCGATCCCGTAACGCCGGGATCACGCCCTGAGCCGAAGGCAGACGCTTAACGACTGAGCCACCCAGGCGCCCCTCCATAGGCATTTCTTGAATGAATGGATGGACATATTACTTATTCCTGGTCTGGGTCCCATAAAGAAGTGTCACCTTGTCAGAAAGTAGTCAATATTGTTAAAGAACATTGTCTGCAAATTTTTGATGGTCAGATTCAGGGCTGATTAACAGCCTAAAGTTCCATGTGACATTCACCATCTCTCCCTTTCCGGGGCCCATTCTCACACAGGGCCTCATGATGCTCATTGCCAGGCAGATTTATGAAACATCTCAACAGACGCTTACATTCCATATGTTACAATTTACACATTCCTGCTGGGGTCAAGGTGGGGAATGGCATGCGTGCTAATAGCTGTGTTTCTCACATGAACTTTCACATAAACCCTCTTCCCAGCTCGTTTTACTGATACATTATAATATACTTTTATAAACATTTTTTTCCAAGGTCATGAATGAATGCTTCCTAATTTCCATTTTTAGAGGACTGAAAGTTTAGAAAGGGTAACTAAAGGTTTGTTAGCCTAGCCCCTTCCATAGGCCAGGACTCTATCTGGACTATTCTAGCAGATCTCCAAACGGGACAATAACATTTTTCAGGGAGTCTCGCAAGCTCTCACCGTTTCTTCCTTTGGTTTCTAAGATACTATGGCTATATGTGTTAATTTTTTTTAAGATTTTATTTATTTTTTTGAGAGAGAGAGCAGAGTGAGAGAGAACACACGAGCAGGGGGGAAGGCCAGAGGGAGAAGGAGAAGCAGGCTCCTCGATGAGCAGGGAGCCCAACAAACGCAGGGCTGGATCCCTGGACTCTGGGATCATGACCTGAGCTGAAGGCAGACGCTTAACCGACTGAGCCACCTAGGCACCCCATATGCGTTAATTGTGTAATATTACTCTAATTATATTTGAAGTCCTAGAAAAAGTGCCCTTTTGCCAGAAAACATCCAACAAATTGCTGAATCCACATGGCTACCGTTGAGCCAGTTTGTTATGTCAGTGGAAACCTCCCACAGAGTATTTGCTTCTTGGCAAGAAGGCAGACCCGCATCAGTCTTCCTGTGCCTTCATTTTCTTTCTGACCTGAATTGTCAGTCAAGCTGTATCTTTGTTCCATTTGTCAAAACACCATTGTTCTTTCTCTTCCCTGTGGCAGTTTCTATTGTTAAAAAAACCAGAAGTCAGTGCAGCCTTGGGTTGATGGAAACAGGTCTTACTGACAGGGCAGCCTACGTTGTGGCCCAAGGCCAGCCTCAATTTTGGCGCTCAACATGGACATCCTATCAGGCCAACCAACTTTGGCTCCATCAGGAGACTACAACCCACAAAAGAATTTCTGTCACCCGTTGTTCTGTGCTGGGGCAACAACTTATCAGAGGCTGGTTTCTACAACAGGGTAATCTCCCAGTTATGACATCGTCATGTAAAATAATAAGCTCATTAAAAATAAAGCATGTGGGGCGCCTGGGTGGCACAGCGGCTGGGCGTCTGCCTTCGGCTCAGGGCGTGATCCTGGATCCCTGGGATTGAGCCCCGCATCAGGCTCCTCTGCTGGGAGCCTGCTTCTTCCTCTCCCACTCCCCCTGCTTGTGTTCCCTCTCTCACTGGCTGTCTTTCTCTATGTCAAATAAATAAATAAATAAAATCTTAAAAAAAAAATAAAGCATGTAATTTTTCTAAGAGAAATGTTTGTTAAGTCTGCTTTTCAAAGATCTGTGGCCCCAAGTTATTGAAAAGACACACGTGGTTTAATGCTAACCTAAGTTGATCTTATTCAACAGCGATTTCGCGTGAGGATAGGATAACAGACATTTTTAGATGCTGAATAGAAATACTATAAATTTGGATACTCCCACTATCATGATTTTTTTCTCCCCATGTTTAATGTGATTTTTCCAGAAAGTGTATTAAAACAGATTTTAAAATTCAATACCTCTATTAGATTGGGCTCTAAATGTTGCTTAAGGGAGAAGTGATTTCTCCAAAAATGGATAGGTAATTCCTTTTTCTGTCTCTCTAAATTGTCCTTCCAAAATAGTCGTTGGGACAATTTATTTAATAGATCAATTCTTGGGGTGCCTGGGTGGCACAGAGGTTAAGCGTCTGCCTTCAGCTCAGGGCGTGATCCCGACGTTATGGGATCGAGCCCCACATCAGGCTCTTCCTCTATGAGCCTGCTTCTTCCTCTCCCACTCCCCCTGCTTGTGTTCCCTCTCTCGCTGGCTGTCTCTATCTCTGTCGAATAAATAAATTAAAAAAAAATCTTTAAAAAAAAAAAATAGATCAATTCTTTTTAACAAGGATTATTGGGAATTGAATCGTGCAGTTCAGGGGACTCCTGAAGATCCTATGAACTTCCAGGAAGAAAAAGCTAATTCATATATGGGCTCAAATCAGAATGGCTTTGGATTCTCAAAAGTAATGCTGGAAGCTAAAAGGCAAAGAACGATGTCTTCAAAATTCCAAGAGAAAATTATTTCCAATCCATAATTATATAGCCAGCTAAATATCAATCAAGCAAAGGTTGGATAAAGTCATTTTCAGAGCTACAAGCCCCCTCCAAGTCCATCTCTGCCTTTCTTCACCCTGCTCTGGGCTGCCAGAGGCTGACCTATATAGATTGCCTCAACGGGCTCCCTTGCCTTCCACTTCTGGTAGGATTTGGCCAATGGGAATATACTGGCAGAGTCTGGAGGGAGTCTGTCATTTTCTATCTGTGGGACTTAGGACAAATGACAAGCTCTCTATGCCTCATATATACAATGGGGATGTTTATATGACTTTTCTCGCAGAGTTTCTGTAAAGATAAAATGAAATAATCTAAGATAATATGTATCACAGTGCCAGTCATTCAACAAACACACAATAAAAGGTGGTTATTATTATTATTATTATCCTTGTGCCATGGCTAGCCTGACAAGACCTGCCCACTCTTCAAAGAAGCCAAATGACCCAAGTGGCAGGATTGCCCCCGTCATAAGCCTCAGAGCTTCACTTGTGAATTCTGAAGGGTCGCAAAAAACCCCCCAAACAAGAAACTCAGCCAAGCGGGGAAGCTTCTTGCCCAGCCCCTGAAGCATAGCATAGGCTGAGAGGGCTTTTTCGGGTTGGACCCCAGCAGGGTGGGGCATCCTCTAGCAGCCGGCTCCAAGTTCTACCCACAGTCCTCAGTTCACATTCACAGTGCTCTTTGCCAGAGATAAAGGGGAAACTGGTACCAAGATGCATTTCTGAGAATAGCTGTGATCCCAAATACCTGAGGATCCATGGCTGTCTTCCTAAGGCACTCAGCCAGCCAGAGCTGTCTCAGCTTTGGGGCACATGACTCCCTGCCACGGATATTTAACCCCTCTCTCCTACCAACTGTTTGAGAAGTCCAGAAAGTCAACCTTGAAGGATTTCTGTCTTTTCATGTAACTGGAAGGTGCCACTTTGCCCCTATGAAGCCACTTTTCTTTTTTAAATTGGCAACATTCCTTTAGCTGCCAATTTCAGGATTGTTTGTGTGAGTGGGGATGAGGAAGGGAGAGATATGTAAACAGAAGTTGTTCTTGTGGGGAGAAGTCAGTGAGAAAGGCTCAGCTCAGTAAACACCAGGAATGTGTATGTGCACATGTGAACATCTATGCATACATACAGGCTTTGGGTTTATAAAGATGCATTTTCCTCTTCCTGTGACCATCAAAAATGGCCTAGCTCGGAGATCTTTTGAGAGCCAACTTGTTGAAAACCTGAGCGGACCCTTCAAAAGAACTTCTTCCTGCGTTATTTATTTATTTATTCCTGCAATATTATTGTGCTCGTACATTCCATCTCTCCTCTCTTCCATCCTGGCGTATGACAATTCAGGTTTGAAGAGAGGTAGAGAATGATAGAGAGAGAGGGGAATCATTCAGAAGGGGGGAAAATCACCTTGGGATTCCTTGAAATAGCAAACTCTGTAACTCCCCCACAGTGCATTGTCACTGTTATTCACTGTATTTAACAAAAAAAAAAAAAATTAATTTCAGGGACATAGCCATTGTATGAAGGAGGGTATGCCAGAATTTGGTACAAACAGGAAGTGGGTGGGTCTGCCTTCAGTTGACACTGTGTGGTTGAAACAGATTCTGTGGCAAAAGCCATTTCATTTTACTTTGGCCTACGGATCTTGTCATAACTGGGCTGGACCATTATAGATGGCTAAGTCTGAGCCTGAGAATAAGCGACGCCAAGGGCTGCTGTGGAAGTGGATCCCCAACGTTGACCTACTTCACTTCCTTCCAGACTTTTGACGCCTTGGCCGTATAGAGCGATGACTGCTGCTCTGACTGTGGTCTCCGAGGTTAACAGTTCAAACCTCCCAGCTTCAGTTTCCTCGTCTCAGAAACGGTGATCATAACTGTTCATTAAAACGGTTGTTATCAGAAGTAGCAAGAATGTATGAGAGAGCCCAGCCACTCAGTAAATGATGCCTAATAATAATAATAACAACAATAACAACAACTATTATTACGAGAAGGAGGAGGAGGCAAGAAGGAGGAAAGCCAATTTTAATTACACGAAGAAACCACCCCCCAGGACTATCTGGGGAGCACACACTTTGAGAAATCTTATTTAACATTCTCTTCAATAAGCTTGCTAATTTTCCTGATGGTGTTATTCTTTGTTTCTAAGCTTCAGCATTTTCTTCTGTTTTAAGTATACAATATTTTAGGTCTGACGTCACAAAGTTCATCGTCTTGTTTTTATCTTTCTCAGCCTCATCCACATCCTTGGTTACTGTTGCCAGGTATCCTGGGGTCACCCAAAGTACCTTTGTTCTAGAGACCTTTCAAAGGAAGCCAAGGGAGCAGTTTAGAAAACTTCTCTTGTTTGTAGACAAAAATATATTAAAACAACCAAGGGAGTGATGACTCTCCGGGATCATTATTTTTAATGCCTTACTGGACACGTTCGAAATGCTTTTCAGGTCCGCTGGGAGTCAAATTAGGAGAAAATCTTTGTTTTATTTCGTTTTACATCTTGGAACTTGATCTTTGGTAAACTTCTGTGAGGTTTGCACATTGTGTAACACTCTTCCCCCCCCCCCAATACTGTCAGGATTTCATCAGCTTTAAATAGGCAACAAAAACACAGGGAGGAGAGGATTAACGGTTTCTGTGTGGCTTTCTGGTTATCTTCCTTTGACTATGCTACTAAGTGCGACTCTGAAAGGCTCCTTGTGCTTTGGGTTTGATCGGCCACTCACTGCAGTTCACTTCCAAACCAGAAGAGCTCCCCCTTGGGGTATCCTTGCTGCGAAACCTCTGGGAGGCATCACTGACTACTTCAAGCAAAAACGATGCTGTCAGTGTGTGAGGCATCTCTGTAGGTCGGGTCCTCTGTAAGTTATAATGATGCTTTTCTAGTTTTAACAATATAGAGATTAGCTAATTATTTACAGGCCCACCAGAGGCCCTCTCTCTAAAACTTAAAGAAATGGCTTTTGGTCTCCCTGATTACCTTAGGGAAGAACTGAAGGGAATTCTCAGACCTGGTGTAAGGGAGGGTGGGTACAAGGATACTTCTTGTAGCAGAACATCCTTATCCTGCTTTGATTGTGACCAAGTCCTATGGCATAACCAGACAGAGCACGCTGATAGCAAGGACGGTGTGTCTCCTGTTCGATTATTGGGGCTGTGATATGCATTCAGTAAGTGTAAATGAATGAATGCAGTTACAGAAAGACAGATCTCCCCTCCCATAGGCTGGGCCTTAGCGAGAGCTCTGCCACTAACTAGCCAGGTAATCTGGGGCAAGTCGTATAATGTTTTATCAGAAAAATGAGGGGTAGAACTAGATGTTCTTTGAAGTCCCTTGCAGCTGCAACCTGCTGCAAACTGCTGTTTCAACCTGGAGAAAAATTGTCTTAATATCCTAGGTGAACTGAATGACCCCTAGGAAGGTACCATATTGAGTTAGGAAAAGGAGATGATGAAGAATTTCTTAGAAAATAATATTTAGATTCCTCTTGCCCCCCGCCAAAGTACTTAAAGCACGTACAACGTTTATCTGAAAGTGAAGAAGGCCAGCTGTTTCAAATATTCTCGTCTTTTGAAAATGGTCTTGTTGATGGAGCTTTGCAGAGAACTTGTGTCTCTACGGGGGGTCCTCCAAGCATGTGACCCATCTGAGATGAGCAGGTGAATTTTTCTCTTTTTTAAATCTGGTTTCAGACACGAAGATGATCAAGGAGGAGCTTTAGCATTATGCACTCATCTTAGATCCACTGGTGACAGACATAGTTAGAACTGTGTCTGGTGCATGCAGTTGCCTTAAGGAAATAGGACAAAATGGACCTAACAGATGTTCATGCTATTCCAATAATAATAATGATACACTGTGCTTATTTGGAGCAGTACCAAATTGTTCCTGCTGACTTCAAGGTCCCAGTGCAAAATCCTGGATTCAGATCCTGTGGATTTATCACACTCACTGGAGGACATTGGCTTTGCAAACCTCTGAATGGATTATCCTCTTCCATTAGAGTGGGCTCATCCTTTCCAAAAGATAACATCTTGTTTCTCTGGCCCGAGTTTCCCTCGACTTCTTTCAAAACACAATTTGTGAAAACAATGTGTGAGAACACATGACAATGGGAAGTGCTCAGTGGGAATTCTGCAATAAATATGTCAGGTATATAAACTAACTGACGCTATTTATTTGGTCCTTAAGAAGAAAGTATCGGGATACAATAAATTACAATCATTTTTCAACATCTCAGATTTCTCCAGTAACGCATGTATGTTGGCAGACCTTAGTGGATCATGCTAATTTATTTGTAAATCATCAAAGGAAAGAATAAAACATATGTTTCCAGGCAAGTGAATGGGCTGGAAAACCAAATTGGGCAACAGCAATATTTTCCTACGCCAGAAGTAAACATGTCAACATGGTGAGGAGGGTTTTGTCCCACTTCTGGCTGAACTTTGAGGGGTGAGATGGCTAATACCGAGGGACCCAGCTTTGTAGTCCTTTCTCACAAAGCATTCCATGATTCAAGAAAAGGACAATCTGCAGCGTGACACGGCGAACTAGGTCAGAATAATATTTCTTAATGGTGATTCCTACAATGTTCTATTAATTACACCAGTGGTTCAGAATTTTCTGTGCCTTGATAGGTTGTATTTTTAAGTAGGCACACATTTTTTAAAATTTAATGTGATATAAAACTGAGTTCCAAGGAATCCCTACTATGTAAGTGGTGAAAAATGATGCAGGGGTGTGGGAGAAAATATGTATCTATCCACATACATGCAGCACAAGCCGGTATTCAAAGATGATCTTTGTGAACATAAAAGTTTATGCTGTTTTTGATTTGTGTGGTTTAAAAAAAAAACACTAGCAATGTTTAGGGATCTTGGAGCATAACATCAGAGCAGAAACTCTTTGCCCTAAAGTCACATGTACTCTCTGGCTTTCTCTCTTATTGCTTCACATAGATTCTCCTTCTTCTCTAGCTCAGTTTACCCACAATTCCCTTTTTGGGCGGCATCCCTACAGTATGCCTTGCTTCTCCTCACCTGCCTTTTTCTTTCCCACCATTTCTTGAGCCTGGGGGGAGGCATTCTCCAGCTCCACTGGGATAGCGTGGGAGAACCTAGCTCAAGGACTGCTCCTCCAGGAAGCTTCTTTTTACCCCAGCTAGAAATGATGCTCTCTTCTAGTGACAGTACCCCGAAGCAGGGTTTCTTAACCTCAGAATTGTTGACATTTCAGGCAGGATAATTCTTTGTCGTGGGGGGACTGCCCTGTGCATTAAAGAAAGTTTAGCAGCATCCCCAGCCTCTACCCACTAGATGCCAGGAGCATCCACTTTCCTACCCTGACCAAGCTGTGATAATCACAAATGTCTTTAGACATCGCCAGATGCTCCGTCCAGAGGTGCAGAAAAGCACTTCAGTTAAGAACTACAATTCCTCTAGGGCTCTCCCCAAATCAGATCACAGATTCTGGAGAACAAGGGTCAGGTCCCTAACAGTGTTTTGGTTCATATTCAAAGTTATTTGATGATTAATAAATAAAATATATTTTTAAAAATTATCAGTTGGCAGTTTTTGAAAATTAACACATTAGGTTAATTTGAATCAGGTCAGACTCCCAGAAAACTATAAAAAGGGATTATGCTGCCTTTCCTTTTAGAAGAAGTTTAGGGTTTTCTTCTTCTTTTTTTTAGAGAACACCATTGGGTTGAAATGAGAAGCCACCTGTCAGAGAATATCACTGTATCTTTTGAAACTTTATTGTTGAAGTCCCTAACCATTGTCTGATGATCCTTAGAGGAAGGCCAGTGAGTTAAGTTTCTGTTGGAGTTTAGTACTAGGAAAGTTTGTCTCTTCTGAAAACACTGAGTTTCTTCTCTCTATTGCATAACAAGAGATATGTAACCAGTTTTATTCTCCCTTTTTGACTTGGGTGTCAGGAAGCTCAGAACTAAGTTTTATGCTCAATTACAGTAATTATTCCTCATCCTTTGATCTCTCTCTCTTTTTTAAAAGATATTATTTATTTATTTGAGGGAGAGAGATCCAGCGGGGGTGGGGGGTAGATAGGGACAGAGGGAGAGGGAGAAGCAGACTCCCTGCTGAGCAGGGAGCCTGACAGGGGCTCAATCCCAGGACCTTGAGAAGATGACTTGAGCTCAAGGCAGACACTTAACTGACTGAGCCACTCAGCTCCCCTTCATCTTTGATTTCTAATATTAATCCAATCTTTTCTTCTTCTCACTAGCCACAGTTAACTCTTGTCTTTCACCTTTGTTCTAATGGCTTTCTCGAATCTATTTTTTTTACAAAATAAAATTTAAAGCAAGTGGAGTCCTTATCATTTACTATCAATACCAAAACACGTTGGGAAGTAAAAGGAGAGCAATTAATAATTAAGCTGGGACAACAGCTTAAACTTCGACTGTTCTGGGCAAGATAAAAATGTGGTGTCACTCTAGAAATAAATAATAAATATAACAGATAACAACAGTTATTCCATTCTCAGGTTGGGGCTAATTAAAGATAAACATGTGCCCTAAACAGAGAATCAAAGTTATGTGTTTCTTATTTATTGTCTGTCACATCCGTTGATTAGAGTTTGATATTTATTACCTCTTGGGAAATTTTGTAATTAGCCTCTGTATCAGCAGAGAAAAAAATCTGGGGCTTTTTAAAATGTTATTTAATTTCTACTAAAGGGGAGAGGGAGATCCTTTAGATCTGGAACAGTGATCACAATAGAAGTTTCATTTGTTTGTGATTTATGGAGACTTGGGATAAAGGCACTATTGACCAGTATCAGATTTCTAATGACTCTATCTTGTTTTTCCTGAGCAACTTCTCATAAACTTTTGTAATATCTTGAGCGGCCAGCTGATACTATGTTCAAGCCTGTTTATAGAGCTATTAATAAATGCTATGTGGCAACTCCAGGAAGAGGGTCAAACTGTTTTTTTCTCTCCATTGGCTGAAAAGTTTTCTGCTTATTTTGAAAAATAAGAGATTACTGAAGTCCTTGATATATGCTGGATATTCTGCAAAGAAACTCAGTGAAAATAAATGGGATTCTAACTTATAAGCTAATGGACTCATAGTCAAAAAGGAAAGTCATTGTCAATGCCTTGGTTGCCAAGTCTTTCCCATATGAGGGAGCGAGATTTCGATGTGCCACAGGTGAATTTATTGATTGATTGATTGATTGATTGATTATTTACTTATTGGTACAGAAAATTTAGAAGATGGGAATTTGTTTCTGTGTGTGTGCTGAAATCATGCTGTAATTCAAGTTCTTGGTGGGTGATCAGTTTTCTGAAGTAAATTAATATTTTCTGATAAGACAAATTGAAAACTTAATAGCTACCTTTTATCGATTTCTGACTACATGCTGGGCACCATGTAGGCACGTTACATGTGTTGTGTTAATCTGTTCTCAAAACAACTCTGTGAGATGAAGGTATCATTAGCTCCCATTTTTACAGTTATGAACCTTAAGGCTCAGAGAAAGTAAGGAAGTCACACAAAGTCATACAGAAAATAAGGAGCCGAGGAGGATTTAAACCCCAGACATCTGATCCCTAAGCCCTGCTCTTTATACTATTTCATTCTGCCAGAGTAAAAAAAAAAAAAAAAGTATCAGTGTGAAAAGGTAAAGCTCCAGGAGCATGACCAGAGAAGAGTAACAACAAAAGTAGCAGCCACACCGAGGTAGCAAGTCCTCTATGCCAGACTGTGTTCAGAAAGGTTACACACACATCTCATGTCATCCTCACAACAGCCCCATGAGAAAGGTACTATGCCCACTTTACTAACGAAGAAACATGCAGGAGAAAATGATGTACCCCGACACTCCCTGCAGCATTTCTTTCCCTGGTTAGTTCCCGTGTTACAGATGGTCCTGATGGCTCTCTGCAAGCATTGCCTAGCATTTTGCAGTTTTCAAATCACCGTTTGCTTTATTTCATCCTTATTATCATTTTTGTTTTACAGATAAGGGTATTGAAAAATCAAGAGCTTAAGTTATTTCCCCAAGGCCACAGTCATTGCCAGAAACAGGATTTGAGCCCAAGTGTTTTTATACCTAGCCCAGGATTCTTTATTCTAGACTAGGCTACATATCTGAAATGTGGCTATAAGGAACAATGCAATCCTAAACCTTTCAAGCTGACATTAACCTATAGCCTTCTGTACTGAAAGGGAAGAATCTAAGCTTGATTTTCCAGCAAAAGCCACGTATTTCCTGGTTCAGGACTGGGTATAGGACAGAATGATTTCAATTCACCTTAAGGCAGCAACAGACTCTGGTTAAGGTTAGAGTTGTTGGCAAAGGGCTTCTCTTCCTGCCCTTCTCCCTGATCCAACAACAGTGAAGATTTTCTTAATTCACACCAATATCGATATTAAGTCTATAACTTATTAATTAATTAGAAGCAAAGAATAATATAATCTATATGAATATAGATAATAGTCACCATTTATTGAGTGCTCCCTTTGAGCTAAAAAATGGTACATGCTTTTCCTCACCTAGTTCTCTCAACTTCAATAAGTGCTGCTATTTTTATCAAGAGGAGCAAATGGAGTGTTTCGGAGGTTAAGTAACTTTCGCATCACTCAGCTGTGGTGGTGATTTTATTTTATTTTTTAAAGATTTGATTTATTTATTGGTCAGAGAGAGAAAGCACAAGGGGGGGAACTGCAGGCAGAGGGAGAAGCAGGCTCCCTGCTAAGCAAGGGGAGATGATCCCAGGATCCTGGGATCATGACCTGAGCTGAAGGCAGACAGCTTAATTGACTGAGCCACCCAGGTGTCCCTGGTGGTGGCAATTTTAATGCAGCCCTATCTAAACAGCTATCCTCCTGATTCCATAAAGTCCAGCTCCCTTGTAGGCAGAGATCTGTCCAGATCAAGCGTTCCAAATCCTTCACACCCTTCCTGCCACAAAACAGTAAGTGGGATACTCACGAACACATTAAGACAGGGCAGTGCACGAACACATTAAGACAGGGCAGTGCACGTATATTTTCTCCCATCCCTGTCTTACCTTTACTCCTCTAGTCTACTAAATCTCCTTGCTTCTTTGCAGTATTTACCCCTAGCTGAAAGTGTCTGCCTTGTTTGCTTGCAATTTGTCTGTCATTCTTACTGGAATGTAAGCTCCGTGAGAGGAGGGTAAGCATGTCCTCCTACTGCCAGGTTTCCAGTCCCTGCCACAATGCCTGGCACAAAGGAAATGCCAATAAATAGTTGCCCCAATGGTGAATGAACTGATGAAACCCAAAAGCTGACAATGCCCCTGATGAAGAAAAGGGGGACTATTCCCTTTCTCTGGTAAACTCCTTGATTAAAGAGAAAGGGGGGGAAGGCTTTGGAACAATCATTTCTAAAAGGCAAAGAATGCCTTGGTTTGCCAAGTTTACAGAGAGCTGTGATTATGAGTTTTGTGAGCCGTTGCTCCGTAAACATTTTGTCTGATTTTTTTTGTCTTGGTAAACCTCTGCTAGGAATTCTGGCAACTCCCCTTCCTCACTCCCCCACCCCCTTCTCCCAGTTCACCTCCAGTGAATTCACATCCTTCTGCCGACCAGCTGCATATCCGGGTTCGCAGACGAAGGCCCAGGTGGCTCTTCACTAATGGCTCATGTTATCTGCACGAAGAGCCAGTGCCTTTTCTGAGTAGATTTTTTTTTTTGAAGCTAAATTGACCTTTGGTAGGGGGGAAAAGCATTCTACAGAAAGCAATGTTTTGCTCTCTATTCATTTCTTTCCTTATTTCTTCACTTCTCATCAAATATATCCTGCATATCTTTCTTCAAAAAAATTGTCTACTAAATATTCCTAATGCAAACTGCTGAGATTTTTCTTCTGCCATGCTTTTTGAGCCACCAAATCGCTAAAGAATATACCCTTCCTGCCCTGCCATCGCCCCCATATTCCTAACTCAACATTTGGATATTTTTACAACGTACATTCAGTTTGAAAGATAATACTGATACCTTGTTTTATATGAACATTTATACACCAGGACCCTTGCGAGGCACTGACTTCATTGGGATACTTTACGGCTTAATACATCTGAATGATTTATATCTCGTTTTGTCTAAGCATTTATGCTAATAAATTTAACAGATTTCCCCAGTACTGCCTGGTCCTTCGTTTTCTTCAGAGGGTCAAAGTGAGAGGAAAATAAAGCAGTGTGTTACTAAAGAAAGAAGGAAGAAATTGGCCTAACCAATTTAGAACACAAATAAAATTACAACACAAATAAAATCTCTGATTACAGTTAAGCTGGAGCAACAGTCAAAAAGAAGTTCCTAGATCTGGATAGATTTCTGTAATTAAGCTGTTTCTCAAAGGCAAAGTCGCAAAATGACAGAATATTTAGCAAGCTAATTTACTAAGGAATATTTTGGTCCCATATAATTAAATCCAATGCTTAAGAAAAAAACACTGAGAAAAAACTGACAACTATTAAAATGAGTGCAGTAGGGAGAGGGAAAGGGATAAGATAAAATCCAGTCTATAAAATATATTCCATTATCTTTTATAGGTTAAAAAAACACAAAAGAATACTTGGAAAGAATCTTCTAAGATGGAAAGATTTTAAGATTGTGTGGGTTTTTTTTTTTTTTTTACAGGTGCAGAATGTAAGTTGGTTTCTCTCTCTCTCTCTCTCTCTCTCTTTTTTTTTCTTTTTCCCATTTTTCCCCTGTTGTTTGCAAAGTTGAATCTGGGGTCAAGAGTTCTAATTGTAACCTCAGACTGGAATTCCAGATGGTGCGCTTAGGACTGGGAGCAACTCTCAGTTCATCAATTTCATGGGCCTACGTATCTGCTCTGGCCACGGCCCGGCCTCCATCCCCACTGTGGCATTAATGCAGAACAAATTGAGACATATCCTCTATATAATTAGTTCCAGAATTTAAAAAGATTTACGGTATAATAATAGAGGCAGCGCTGCGGAATCCTTTCAACGGGGACTCTCTAGGAGCTTGGGGACCATCTCGCGGTGGTATCAGAACAGACGGGTAACTCTGGCGGTTCCAGGCACTGCAAGCTGGGGGAGAGGGGAAATTTTTGCACCGCCCAGGCGGCGGTGTTCCACGGTCCTGAACCCCCAAACTGGGTCAGAGAACGGAGCTTGTACTGTAGACGAGAGGTTGTTCAAAAAGATAGAGTTCTTTTTCAAATGAGCAGAGGAAGCCAGGGTGGGGGGACAAAAGGGAGGCACACTCTAACAAAAGTCCCTCCCTTACTTTTTTTTTTTTTTAATTTAAAGAAATGAAGCTGGGGTTTATACTGCCAGCACGGGGCTGGAAACCGGCCTAAGCGCCTGCCCAGAGGCTGGGGGTGAGCAGATACCTAAGAGCTGGAGTGGGTAGGCAGGGGAGGAGCAGCGGTTAGGCTGCTGGTCCTGCGTGTGGAGCTCCGGGCTCTAGCCCCTGAGCGAAGTGCTAATCGAGCGCCAGTTCCTCCTGGGCGGCTGGCGGTGGAGCCACTCCTCTTCTGCGTCTGCGGCCCCAGCCCTTGACAGATCCCAGCGCTTCGGGAGTGTTTATTCAGTTGTTGGCGGCCGGGGAGGGGGGGGGCGCCCGGAGCGCAGCCTGGGAGTACGCGCTGCTCCCTGGGGCCGCGGCTGCAGGGCCGCGCTCATCTCTTGGTCAGATGCAGTTGACAGCGCCGGGGTCAAAGGGGGGCGGGGTAGAAGTCCTCAGTACCCTCTACCGCTCAGCGGCGATTTTTTGATCTCGCAATAATTAAGCACCTTCCAGGCCAGGATGCGTTTTACCAATGTATCAGAGCCACATGGGTTTTCAGTGTCTCTCTCTCCCTCCTTTCTTTACACCCCATTCCATTAGCCCTACAGAGGCAGAAGGGTAGTGGGGGTAAAGCCCCGCGCTAAACGTTGAGAAACCTGGGTTTCAGCTCGCTTTTGCCAGTAATTTGCTATGTATCCTTAATAATAGTGACAATTGTAACGTTTATTGATTGCATAAACCAACTCCATCCTCCAGTCTAATCCCCACAACCCCATGAAGTGGACGCTAGTATTCCATTATCCAGTCTGATCAATAAGGAAACTGAGGCTCAGAGAGGCTATGGAAGTCCTCTAGGGTTGCACAGCTGTTACCTGGTTGACCTGAGATTCCGTTCTCTGACCACCAAATCCTCTTAACCACTGCGCTCTACAGCTGCCTTTCCTCCCTCTGCCTGCGCCTCAGTTTCCCTCTCTGTAGACGGGGAGTTGAATTTCCGCCTCTGCCAAATGGTGGTTCAGACCAGATCTGTGCCACAAGTCTCAGCGCTGACGGGAGTGGGAAGGTGGATGAGAGAAGGGAGCGGCCAGGTCTCCGCCGCCCTCATTTCCTTGGGCCTCGAACTACGGAGGGGCAGGAAAGCGCCCACCTGCTGAGGAGGGCAGAGTTCCCCCCGGCCAGGTTCTTGTCCCTCCGCCTCGCAGGCTCAGGGCGCCGAGGCCAGCGTAGCGGATGCGTCTGCCTGGGTAACCGCCGAGCGCCCGCAGAGAGCGTTACCCAAGGGAAGAAATGGGACCGCAGTGCGCGGGTTTCCCAGCGTTGAGCCCGGCGCTGCTGGGTTTCCGGGGATGGGGATGGGTGGGGACATTCGCAGATGTCCTCTCGGGTGAGGCCCTCCGACTTCGAGCGGCTACCGACGCGCAGCACTTGCCGGCCCGCGGGTTGCACTAAACTCCTCCCACCGTTTTAGACTACGAAATTGGAGCGAGGAGGCACCCCAAGTTTGAAGCGGGTATCGTACTACTACTCTTCCCTCCCTCTAGGATTCTCAGGCAACAAATGGCGAGGGAAGAGGAGTCCTAAATTTTCTCGGCCCTCCTTTCCTCTCACTCCACCCCACCCCGTCCCTGAACAAAAACTTTTTTTTTTTAACGGAAAGGAGCAAAGTGAAGCACCTCTGCCCTATCTAGAATTCAAAACCACAAAAGCTCACGTTCAAGCCGCCTCTCCCCAAACACCCCCCCCAAAAAAAACTTTGCAAAGGAGGATAAAAGAGAAACAATCTCGACCTTTCCGTTGGCAAATAAAAATCCCTGACTTTTCATAAAGAGCTCTCCTTCCCTCGTGGGGCATGAGTGAATCCTAGTTAAGAAAAACTACTTCGACGTCGAAATAAAAGTGGTGGGTATGAGGAAGGGGTCTGCGGCGTTCTAGGGACAACTTGGCCTGAGAAGTTTCGACTCCCGGGCCTCTCGGCACCAACAGGACCAAACGCGCACGCCCTCTGCCCAGGTCTCCAGCCCAGCTACAGGTTTCCAGACTGCACTTGTGGGAGCGTAGTGGGAAGCCCACGGAGCGTCGGGGGACAAGGAGCTGGCCTTCAGAACCTTTTCATTTAAAAAAAAAAAAAAGACAAAGCTTTTGAGTGGAGACAAGCACAGTCAAGCACCAAAGTAGCGCAAAGAGGGGTGCAGGGCTTCGGAGGTGGCCGGAGGAACAAGCGGGTAGCGCGTGTTCCCGACCTTTGCCCTCACGGTCTCCTGCGCCTCTAGGACGAGCGTCCCCAAGAGGAGGGAATTTTTTGTGGCGCGTAGGTTCTGAGCCCGCCAACGCCTCGCGTTCGCAGCCGGAACTCAGGTCTACTTCAATTTCTCAGGGAAAATAAACTGAAACCACAGGGCAAGAAAATGAAGAGTTTGTCAAGGCTCTTCAAACGTTCCGTTTCTTTGTAAAGCTGCAACGACCTCGGTTGGCGCTTCGCGAGGGCTTGGCGGGGAGCTGCGGGCCCTTCCGCCGCCAGCCTCGAATAAGAGGCCTGGCGGCAACCGGCCGCTGCCCGCCCGCGCTCCTGGCCGTTCCAGGCTGCGCCGTCGCCGCTGCCCCTGGCTCTCCTGGGCGTTTCCACGCGCCCCGAAACGCACTCCAACGCGGGTTCCCAGCGCTCCTCCCTGCCTAGGATCCGCATCCCCGTACATCCTAACTACTGTGGAAGAACCAAAAAACAAAACAAAACCTCAAACACCTGCCCAGAGGCGCGGGGCTCCCAGCGATGCGAACACTGCCCTGGACCGCGGGCCACTGAGGGCTTTCCTTCGTGGTCCGCCTAACTGGTTTGCGTCCCTTTATCAGTCACTGCTTGTCCAGAAGGGTATTCTCGACCGTGAGCAGAGGCCGAGCTCGGCGGAATTGGCTGCAGGAGCCACCCTCTCCCCTGGGGGACTTGTACTTCGAATCCTCCCCACCTCTCACCCTCCAAGCTGGGCTCCAGGATTCTCCGGTCGGAATGTGTGCAGGCTCTGGGTGTTTCCCTAAGGGTTTTCTTCCCTCCCAAACTAGCCGCTGTTTTCCCGGCTTCACCGAAGAAGAGTTAAATATTCCTCACTAGAAAAGGAGATTAAGTGCCGACGACACCAATCTTTACGCAGGCGACAACTGCTGTCGTCTGGGCGCAAACCTCATCAAGTAACCAACTACCAGACGATCGAAATATGCCGTTTATCACAGCTGGTGCACCGCGCCCCGTAGGTCACCCATGTTCACCTTGAGTCTGGCCTCTGGAACCCATAAAGTGTCAACCCCGCCCCCAATCCCAGTGAACCTGAGATTTCGGCCACCACTCCTGCCTGGAGGCTCAAGAAGCAAGAGTTGGACTTTCGGGCTCAGAGCAAAGGAAATCGCCTCTTTGAAGCCCTGAAAAGTTTTCAGTGCTTTCCTGAAGTTCCCGCCCTCTTGGAGCTCACCTGCCCCTCCCCTGAGCCCGCCCTCTCAGATTAACAACCCCATCCCGCCCCCCCCCCAACGTACAGGGATGCAGTGGGGACAGTCACTGCTCACCTGGAGAGACTCGCCAGTGCGCAGAGGCGCCCACACTTGCGAAGGCCGAGAAGGGGAGGTGGGGGGGAGGGCTGTGTCCCGCAGGCCAGCTGAGAGCGCGTGGCGGGTAGGAGAGGAGGGTGTCTCTGGGAGGTACGCTCCCTCAGGCCCGCCCCCCACCCCCGCGGGGAGGGCGCCCCCACGGAGCCGCGCGCGCTGCCTGACTGGGCTTAGGCTGCGGTGTGAATGGAGCGGCCCAGGCTCCTGGCTCCTCCTCCTCCCCCGCCGCCGGCCCCTCTTATTTGAGCTTTGGGAAGCTGGGGGTAGCCAGGCAGCTGGGGTAAGGAGTTCAAGGCAGCGCCCACACCCGGGGGCTCTCCGCAACCCGAGTCTGTCCGCTCCCCCC
>NC_048233.1:63106855-63119732 GCF_002007445.2 Ailuropoda melanoleuca | reverse complement strand
TCCCACTCAATTCACTCACCCACCCACCCAGAGCCGGGACGGCAGCCCGGGAGCCGGGGCCCCGCCGCCTCCTTGCCGCGATCCTGGACTTCCTCCTGCCGCAGGAGCCGGCTTCCACGTGTGCCCCGGAGCCGGCGTCTTCTCACTGGCTCCGCTCCGGGTCTGGGTGCCTTCAGCAGCCCGAGCAGCCGGAGCTCCGGGGCCCAGGCGGCCTCTGGGCCAAGTTAGGTGCGGCCGAGTCCAGCGCCGAGCGTCTGCAAGGCCGAAGGAGCCGCGGGGCGTCCGGGGCTGAGCCGCAGCTAATGGGCTCTGACGTGAGGGACCTGAATGCGCTGCTGCCGGCGGTACCCTCGCTGGGCGGCGGCGGCTGCGCCCTGCCCGTGAGCGGCGCCGCACAGTGGGCGCCGGTGCTGGATTTTGCACCCCCGGGCGCCTCGGCTTACGGTTCGCTGGGCGGTCCTGCGCCTCCGCCGGCTCCGCCGCCACCCCCGCCGCCGCCGCCGCCTCACTCCTTCATCAAACAGGAGCCGAGCTGGGGCGGCGCGGAGCCGCACGAGGAGCAGTGCCTGAGCGCCTTCACCGTGCACTTCTCCGGCCAGTTCACCGGCACAGCTGGAGCCTGTCGCTACGGTCCCTTCGGTCCTCCTCCGCCTAGCCAGGCGTCCTCCGGCCAGGCCAGGATGTTCCCCAACGCTCCCTACCTGCCCAGCTGCCTCGAGAGCCAGCCCGCTATTCGCAACCAGGGTAAGCGGGCCCGGGGGAGCGCCCCCTACACGCGGGGTGGCGCCGGGGCCGTCGCTGCTCTCTGGCATTCTCCTGTCCTATCCCTTCCCTGACCCCGGCTCTTTACCGGCTGCCCCCCCCCCCAGGACTGTGAGGGTAGCGGAAGCAGCGGCTAGGGGAGAGGAGGCCCAGGAGAGGGTGTACGTGCCGGCATAGGCCCCTGACATCCTGCAGAGCCGGGAGCTGGACCGGTTCGCATGAGCCGGGAGGTCATCTGGGGCCCCTCGGACCCGGGAGATTCCAGGACTGCTAGTCTCCGTGGGAGGGGGAAGCGGTGCAGTGTCTGGCTGTCTCAGGAAGGTGCTCTGTAGCTCAAGGCACCACCAAACTGTTAGAGGGCACTGGACTTTTTAGCTTTTAGACTGGGGGACCAGCGCCGGGTGAGCAGCCGGTGTTCCTACGCGGCGCCAAATTGTCAGGAGCCGCTCCAGCCTTAACCGCGGTGATGGCGCACATTAGACGTACGATAAGTATCACGGAGCAAAGAACGAGGAAACGAACGGGCTAGCAACTCAATGGTGGCTTTCCTGGAACCATGTCGGTCGGTGTTCGCGTCTGCTAGTATGAAAGCGGATGTCTCCTGGGTTCCAGCTCAGGCGGCGTCCGTGAGGGCTCCAGGGCTGGACAAGAACAATTTCTATTCCAAGCTGTATGGGACCGGGTCCTACGAGAGGCAGTGGAACAAGGCTCAAGCATCGGCCTTCCTTTCAGCGCTCCTTGGTGCCTTCTTGTCGTTAAACTCTGAGCTCAGCTGAGGAAAGATTTCTGCAAGACGTGGGGGTTAGAACAAGAACAGTTTATTTGCCGACTTCAGTCCGTGCACACCGAGGGACGCAGCCAGTAGTGTCCTCACCCGGCTCCGGCGCTCGCACACCTACTGCCTTTCTCAGGGACTAGCGTGGATCCAATCCTGCCAGGCCCCTGGAGTTTGTTTTCCAATTTTATTCTAATTGGAGTAATGTGCTGTTCGAGAATCTAAACCAATTCGGGTTGATTCTATATTTTAGGAAACGCCTTACAAACGCAATGGCGGATGCTTTTGCTGGAGCAAAATTTCGCGCGGGCCTAAGGGCCTGGGATGTTTCTGGGATGCGTGGGACGAGAGAAGTAGACGGTGTACCGTTTGCAGGAGGTGCCAGGGCTCCCAAAGTGCAGGACGGCTCAGTGCTTCTGGTCGATGGTCAATAACTCTGAACGAGTATCTTCAGGTGGTCCCTAGCTGAACCCAGCCTGGAGCACCTGGCTCATCAGAAGCCCTGATGAAATCGAAACCACCCTCCCCTCTTCGTTTAGGGAATCTGAGATCCGTGTTCTGTGGACGAACCGCAAGCAGCACCCAGGGTCCCTCCATTCTAGGTGTTTCCTAAATGGAAGTTAGTGTTTCCCACTCAAGGGATGTTGGAACAACTCAGTGTCAATTCAGAGGCTTGTATTCTCTGATAGCGTCACCTCTAAATAGCAGGCTGTTGTTACCTTTTACAAATCTCCAGGTCTCAGTTTCCCCATCTGTAAGAGGAGAGCTGAGATGAGCAACGTGGGGGTTGGGCCCCGCCTGAAGGTCGATGCCACTGGAGCAGAAGCCCAACTTTCCCTTGGCTTGGGGCTCTAAATTCAGAAGGCAGCAGACCACCCAAAATTGACAGGACCAGACATGGCAAGACTGGCAGGCAGGTGTGTGATGTGAGTGTATCTGTGCGTGGATGTGTGCTCTTTGGACGGGCCTGAGAAGGCATTTGGTCTGTTTCTGGGGCTCAAGATACTACTGTGCTGTTATCATTTCTTTGAGTCCATCTAGGTTCTGTGGTGATTTTTGGAACCTGGGCTCTCTCACTCTGTTTGGGTCTCCCCTTCTGTAGGCAGGTCTGGTGCCTGGGATCCCATCAGTTCAGCATGGGGTTGGTTGCCAAAAAGATACAAGGCTTGGGAGTTGGAGACCAGGACTAGCAGGTGAAGGATTTCTTCTCCCTATCCTCAGGAAAAGCCCAGTGGAGAGCCGGCCCCAGACACGTGCCACAACCTGTAAGGCTGTTCCCCTCTGTGGGTTTAGGTTTTTCTTGTATTAAAAATGTAAGTGGGTCATGCTTGCTTGGCTACTGGGACTTACTGGGCAGCTGGGACTTAACTGAAGCTGCTCCAGCCTCAGCCCTGGCCTTGGCAACCTTAGGCCTGGAGATTCTGGATTGATTCTCTTGATTTCTGGGGTTCCTGTGGCTTCCCCAAGAATGCAAGTTCTGGCAGGAGGCTTGTGTTGGGGGGAAGCAATCAGCTCCTTCCCCAGAGTATGGGAATGGCCATCAGCAGACCTGGGCCAAGCTCCAGCAGAGAGGAATCAAGACTCTGAATCCCTGTCCCTAGGCAAAGCAGTCTAACCCTGGCCCACAGGAGAGGACAGTTGGCACCCCCAGGCATCATGCCATCCCCCCTCTTTTCCCATTTCTTAAATATTATAGATGGTGTCCTAATCTTCTAAACATTAATTCAGCAAGCATTTATTGAGCAACTACTCTGTGCAAAGCACTGGGGATTGAGCATTGAGGGAGTGTGCATCTTTGCATGGAAACTGACATTGGAGGACTTCCTTATTTCTGGATGAGAAAATCTAGGCTCTAAGAGATTAGGTGTGCAAGAGGTCCCTCTGTGGCACAGCTGGGACTCAAACCCAGACCGTACTAGGCTATTTCTACCTCCTTTTCCAGGGATCTTGGCCCCTCTGTTGAGATGCATTTCCTTTGCCCTGTTGGATGGGCACTGAACTGTAGTCTGTGTGTAAGGGTTAGATGGTTTGTCAGGACAGAAGTGGGGTGAGGACTTGCGTACTCCCAGACTTAATGCAGGATTTAAGGAGGGGGGAAAAAGCTTGCTTGTCAGTCAGCCTCTGATTCCCCCAGCCCCAAGGGCGCTCAGAATTCCTAGTGCAGGAGGCGGCCTTGGCATCACCAGGCCACCCTAGGGTCAAGTGTAGAGACCAGCTCTACCCGAGGGCGAACGCCCCCTTTGGGTCACGCTGGAGAGGGTATTTCGTTGTGGGACAGATTTCTTATTCTGCCGCAGCGATGGAGTTATCATTTTCAGCCTTCTAACCCCCCTTCCTTACTGAGTCTACGGTCCACTCTACCCCCCCCCAGGTCCTGGGAGGCCAGGCCCGGCCAGGCGGTTCCCGGGTTCCTCCGCTGCCGCGCGCGGGGGAGGGAGGCGCAGAGCGTGTCTCGCCTCTCCGCGCGGTCAAGGTTGCACTCCCTTCCCCGGGAGAGACTAACCGTGGGAAAAGCCCTACCTTGGCCGCTTAGAGCCTCTCCCTCGAAGGCCTGTACAAGGAGCCTTTGAACACGATGCCCCTTTCTGCCGGCAACTGTTCCTTCCTGGGCCTCCGCCCCCGCGCTCTCCGCGCCTGGCCCAGCACGAGGCCCCAGGACAGAGGGATCTAATCAGTCCCGGGTCCGATAAGCTTCTAATTAAAAGAGCCCTCTGTCCCCTCCGCAGGCGCTTTCACCACGGCCCTTCCCGGGGGTCCTGAGGGAGGCGTTGGAGGCCGGCCCCTACTCCCCCCCTNGACGTGGCCGGTTCGGGAGCTGCAGCCCGCAACCCTACAGTTGCGGAGCCCGCCTCCAAGGACAGCACGTGCTCTGGGCCACTGCCTACTCCTCTGCTCAGGAATGGAGAAGGGTTCGTCTAGAGACAATTTCTTTGTGGTTTCTATTTCTCCTTCTATTTAAAAAATATCTTTTCAAAATTCGGCCTTCTCTCTGCAAAATTGGGTGCTGAGAGCCAAATTTCGTTTGTAAGCTGACAGGCAGGCCTCAAAGAGGGCCATGCCTTGGCTCCCAAAAGGAAGCCCGAGCTGCTCACCCACGCCTGACAGCTACAGCTCACGGGGCGGGGGTTATCTTTGCCTACTTAGCAGGCGAAAGATGTAGGACTCTGGGATCATGCAAGTTATAAAAGCTGGTGGCTTCTTAAATTGTCATCCTGCGGCGCAGTGTGTGAGATTTTGCCTGCCTGGTACGATCCGGTAATTACGACCTGCCCCGACCCTCTCTCCCACTCCGACGCACCGCACTGCCGGGAGTGGGCAGGAGAAGCTCTGTCTTTGTTTTTGTTGGGGGAGGTTATGTTTCAAAGATAGGGTAACGGTCTCCTTCCTATGTCCATTCTTTAAGTCTTCACAGACACTTGTTGCAGAACCTCCGTCATGCCTGGGGCAAGAGTGGGGGTGGGGGGCCGTTTGACCCATCCCACTCCCAAAAATTGAATGGAGTTTGGAGTCCAGCAAAATGGCTGGGAGGGGGTTGGGAGAATGGGCAGGGGATGGGTCGGCACCGTGGCCCTGCGGGAAGCCTATGTGAAGCTCCGGGAGAATCTCATTCGCCTCTTGGCCTGGCCATCAGACCAGAGACTCGGGGGCCAGCGCATAAAAGGAGAGAATCCCACCATTCAGTTCAGGGCCCCGGGACTGACCTTTATTGTAGCTGGAGAATGCTTTTTCCCCAGAGGGGGCGACAGTTTTCCAGAAGCTGGTGGGGTATATGTTTAAAGCAATTTAATAATAATCACAGAAGAAGACCACGTTTTTCGACCAAGACACCACATTCTGTTACTCAGCCTTCGCAGAGTTCGGAAAGAACACCGTCGGTAGGGAAACTGGCAGGAGACCCGTGCACTGCCAGGGAGAGGAAGGGAGCTACAGTGTCAGTTACACTCTAGAACAGGCACGCTTCCCCGCCTGGGGCGCGAGGAACGTGCCCCCCACAATGGTGGTCAGAGTAAGGACGCACTGGATGCGAGTTGGGTCCGAGAGGGTAAGGCGGAGGGCATAGGGCCGACGCCGGCCGGCCCAACTGAAAGGGCCCCTTCTTTTAACCCTCACCAGTTTTCCCGAGGGCCTTGGGTGTCGTGGTGTCGGGTCGCGCAGCCTCAGATAACATTACTCAGTAATTATCCATAAGGCCCATGCCATTTAACTGGCTCCGAGTAATTAATGAAAGTTGGTGCGCGGTCCCCTGATTTACGGCTCCGAGTCAGCGCGGGGTCAGCTGAACAGATATATTTCGCTCTCCCGCGCTGCCCCTGAGCAAGAACCACGGTGTTTGTTTTTGGAGGTGAAGAACTTTCTCTGGCGAGCGTTTGGCGGTTTTCATACTTCACTTGCCTGAGGTTCGGTTCAGGAGCAGCAGACAGCGTGGAAGACGAGGGGGCGTAAATGAATAGGGGAAACAGCGGGGAGGTCAGGGTTTTATTGGGAAAGGGCGGCGAGCTGGCCCCGAGGTCACACCTTTGGTCTTGGGCCCGGCTTCCCGCCGAAAGTTCTGGAGGCCGGTGGGGTGGCATAATCCTCCACTGGGGTTTCGAGTTCAGGGGCCGGGCGCTCCTCGACCCCGGTTCTGGCTTAGTGGACCCGGCTCCCCGCTGACGCTGTGCTTCTCTCCGCTGCGCTCGCAGGATACAGCACAGTCACCTTCGACGGGACGCCCAGCTACGGTCACACGCCCTCGCACCACGCGGCGCAGTTCCCCAACCACTCTTTCAAGCACGAGGACCCCATGGGCCAGCAGGGCTCTCTGGGTAAGCAGGCGGGAATGATGTGGGGTCCTTCTCCCCTCCTTTCGTGCCACCCCCGTCCCCGGAATTTCCAACCCACAACACACGGTGAGAGAAGGGATTTTTAGAAATAATCAGCCCAATCTCACTCAATTTAAAAGAAAATATTGGGTTTTGCCTTCACTCCCAGTATGTTAGTATGACAGCTCTACCCAAGCAAGCCTACGAATGTCTTCAAGGTCTTTTCGGTGTACTAGGAAGTGACTGCTAAGGGATTGTGAAGTGAGAAGTAGATTAGCTCCTTACGGTCTGGACGCCCTCTCTTGGCACGCCCCGGCGTCCAGGCCAGTTGCCCCCAGCTTAGCCTCGGACCCTGGCTGGGGATACTTCTGTCCCAGATTCTGCCCGCGTCCTCGCAACCCCGCACCCCCACACCCACCCCCACTCCCACCCTGAGCCCTTAGGGCGCGCTCACTCTGCTCTCCTCGGCTCTCCGCAGGCGAGCAGCAGTACTCTGTGCCGCCCCCGGTCTATGGCTGCCACACTCCTACCGACAGCTGCACAGGCAGCCAGGCCCTGCTGCTGAGGACGCCCTACAGCAGGTAGGAAGGCGCTCGGCAGCGTGTCTGGGTACCCGGGACCCCGGAGGGGGCGCGCGAACCCGCGGGAGCGCGAACGTCCGACGCGGGCAGCTTGGACCGCGAGCATGCAGGGTCCTGGAGGCAAAGGACGCTTTTAGTTACTTAAAGCAAATTTAAGCGGATCTCCTGGCTCTGATTTGAAAGTAGGTTTCCTTGTCTCCTGACGTTCCTGTTTTGAATATAAACGAGGGCGGTTACTGTTTGAGCTAAAGAGTGGCGCTTCGAGAAGTTATTTTTTTAAGGGCGCTTTAAGGAGCCCTTAGCTTCCTCGGGACTAAAGATTAAACATGGAGTCCACTCCCCCTCCGTTCTTCTTACTTCCCAGTCCTCCTCGCCCACTGGCCACAGGGGCCGGCCTTCTCTGGGAGTAACTCGAGGGCGCGTACACTCGGACCACAGCCTGCTCGGTGTGCTGCAGAGTCTGGCTGCGGCGGCGCTCGGTGGGCGTGGTGCCCAGCGCCAGGCCCCGCGCCTGGACCCGACCCCGAGTGCGGGCCGGACGGTTGTCGGGTCGCAGCAGTGGCCTCCGGGGACACTGCTCCAGCCAGGGCCGGCTCTCCTTCCCGTTCCAGGGAGGCAGAAGACCAGCTTCTTTTCCTTCCAAGCTTTTTTCCTGTCCCTTGTGCGTTCTCCCGGCTCTCGCTCCACGCTCCACCTTCTCTCCCCCAAATTTATTCTTCAACTTTGGGTGAACTTGGCCGGCATCCCGCTTCTCCGATAGGGTTGCCTAGTAACTGGTGCACACACCGGCGCGCGCGGGGCTGGAAGGTGGGGCGGGGGGAGGGAAGTGGCTGCTCTCGGCCTTTGACGCGGGGGATTGGGCGAGCATTACCTCATATTCCGCCCCTACCCCCCACCCCGGTGCAGCGGGGATCCTGATACCGACTGCCCCCAAACTCATCTCCATCCTCCCCCCTCCGCTCGAGGACCCGGGGCTGACGTCAAGGGAAGGAGGTAGTGAGGTAATGAAGGAAGGAAAAGCGCCTGCCCTGGGAGATTGGGTGGGGGGAATGGCCGCGCCTGGGGGACCTCCAGTCCCACAGGTGGAGGAGGGGAAGGAGTCTTGGCTCCCCAGCCGGGGGCGGCGCATCCCAAAGTCTCAGTGTGCTTATGAAATTGAGCCTGGGCCTGGTATGATTCTCCTATCGGGGGAAGTACAGGGTCGAGCTCCTTCCAGTTCTGTATGCCTGAGGCACACGGACTTGGGAAGCCTTTCCTTTTGATGGGAAAATCCGGCATATCTAATTGGATCTTGAATTCAAGATCACTCTGCTTCCTTCCCTTCCCTTCCCTTCCCTTCCCTTCCCTTCCCTTCCCTGCACCTTCCCCTTCCTTTCTCCTTTCTCTCTCTCTTTCTTTGAGTGAGAAAGAACAAAGGAATGCATGAAGGTTGCAGAGAGATAGAGATAGAATGACCACACCTCCTCATCTTCCTTTTCTTTCTCACTAGCTAGAATCCAGTTCTGTTCTTTGGCACCTCAGTCCCAGCGTCCTGTCCCAAGCCCACAGACTTTGTGCTTCCCCTTGGTGGGTTCCATCACTGGAATGGGTGCAGGACCCACAACCATTCTCTGTTGTGAACACTCCCACTCCCACCAGCAAAACTGTGGTGGCAGGGCCATTCCCACCCTTCTTGAGGAACTGTTCCTGCCATTGCCAGAGTGGCATTGCTGTTATTGGAGTAGCCATTGGGGGTGTTGTTGGAATGGTTTCCCATGGGATGACCTTGGCCCACTCCTCCCTCCTTGATTCCTGATTGGAGCCTTAGGTAGAGAGGAAGACCTTGGCAGTGGAGTGGGTGCTGTTTAGATGTGCTGGGATACCTCCTTGGGGGTTGGGGTCGGGGAGGCATTGGAGTCTGGTTCAGAAGGGACACAGATACACACATTTCTTACTTTCCTCCCTCCCAAGCCTAGAACCACACTAGGAAGGGACCATCAGGGCCTGAGCAGCCTAGAAAGAGGAGGCGGGGATAAAGTGATCACAGCCATTGGTTTAACAATTCTGAAACTGAGCCCTTGCGGTGGATTTTGACTGAGGGTGAATTTGTGGTTGCCATGGAAGTAGGAAAAGTCACTCGCATTGCATTTTATAAGTAAAATTCTCACATTCCTAATCCAGCTTCTGATTGTCCACTATATGAAGCAATTTTTTTAAAGATTTTATTTATTTATTCGACAGAGATAGAGATAGCCAGCGAGAGAGGGAACACAAGCAGGGGGAGTGGGAGAGGAAGAAGCAGGCTCATAGTGGAGGAGCCTGATGTGGGGCTCAATCCCAGAACGCTGGGATCACTCCCTGAGCCGAAGGCAGACGCTTAACCGCTGTGCCACCCAGGCGCCCCTATATGAAGCAATTTTGTCAGGTTTATCTTTTGGAAATATTTGCTTATCCCTTTCTTCTTTCTATGTAATTGGAATTTTTTTTTTGCTTCTGATTTTTGTATTTACATCACAAAGATAGCATTTTCTTCTGTTAAAGAAAATTTCTAAACAATAACATCTAAGAAAGAATTTGTGACTCCTGTAGGAAAAGGTTTGTTCTATTGAAGCTTGTACTGTCTTTGAAGTTCCATTCACCCTAAATTCATAACATTTCTAATCACTCTTCGAAGGTCAGGTAATGATGCAGTAATGATGAATGGACAGGTGTAGGGATGTTTTTTTTTTTTTAAAGATTTTATTTATTTATTCGATAGAGATAGAGACAGCCAGCGAGAGAGGGAACACAAGCAGGGGGAGTAGGAGAGGAAGAAGCAGGCTCATAGAGGAAGAGCCTGATGTGGGGCTCGATCCCAGAACGCCAGGATCACGCCCTGAGCTGAAGGCAGAAGCTCAACCGCTGTGCCACCCAGGCGCCCCAGGTGTAGGGATGTTTTAAAATTCATTCTATGCATCGACATTACTGCAGTTATGTCATTTCCTTCTTTCTTACTCCTAAAAAAAGTTTGAAAGGGTACTGAAATGCTTTTATGAATACAATGTTTGAAAAAGCATAGGAAACAAAACTAAACTGTTATCACTTAATGGCTTAACATTTGGGTTTTAGATATTCAGTGGTGCTTCTTTGGTCCCTGGCTCCATTCCCTTCTGTCTAAAATTGGGACCTCCTGGGAAAGGCTTGCTTGTATTTCGTTTGTCATGTTGCACTTGACCCCCTGGGGCAGCCTGCCCAGCCTCTTCCCTGCTGCCCTTCCAAAGCTTCTGTCTCTCCAATCTTGAATTTAGTCCTCCTTCCCACCATGAAATAAAGGTAATGGTACATATACTAATAGTAAATAAGCAGTGCACAATGAGAATTTGCTTTGAGAAAATTCTCAAAATTCTCTCCTTGTTAGGAGAGAACTATCCAGTGACTCTCTCTCCGCTCTCAGGTAACAGATCTGAGGAGTTACAGCTGCACACATTTGTGTGTGGATGTGAACAATAGCGAATAGAAAATGTCCCCAATCAACTTATGGGAAGTGATAGGAAATAGTTTTCCCCATCCTCTCTGCCACCCTCCATTTCGAAGGTGTGTAGAGTTCTGTCTAAAGGTCAAGAAGGCTTCTGAAACCAGATTGCAGCCCCTAGGGGACCCAGTGATCATAGCTGCATGAAACATGAGTAAACGATGAGGATTTATTGCATGCTGACTATGTGCTACTGGGCACTGTGCTAAGTGCTTCACTCTGTTCACTCATTTACTTCTTCTAATTACTTTGTGAGATAGGTACTCTAATCTCTACTCTACTGGAGAGGAAACAGGTTCAGAGACTCGAAATACCTTGCTTAAGTCACACAGCAAGTCAGAATCAAGACCAGAACTGGATCCTCAGTCTCTGTGATTTCAAAACCCATCTGTGCTCTGAATCTCGGAGGGATTCCAGGCCACTCAGCTTCCTTCACCTGGAATGTTCGTCTTATACCGTCTGTACCAGTTCTGTTGCTCATCAGTATGCAGAGCAAATGCTTATATAGACTTACTTCATCCGCGCACCACTCTAGTACAAGTATTGACTTCTTTAATCCACAGGACTCTTTGAGGCACGCAATAGGTTATCATCCCCATTTCATAGAGGAGGCTCTAGGAGGTGACTTTGCCCAATATAACCCAGTAAGGGACAGAGCTGGTGTTTGCTTTCATGTAGTGAGGTTTCAGAATCTATCCTCTTACCCACTTCACCCGGCCACCTCTCCTGATGAATAAGCCATTTTCTTTCCAAAGGTGGCGTCTGTCCAGGGTCTCCCTAGAGAACGGTCTTTATTTCCCAGTTATGAAAGAAATCCCATTATCCATTAATTTTATCCATAACTTTCAATAGAAAGCCCTTAATGGATTGGGGGCAGCATTGTTCCTGGTGAGTACTGTCAGAAGCAGACTTGAGCTTTCTCCTGAAGCCCTCCCTCCCAAAGCAGCTATCTGTCCTTCAGACTTCAGACTCCTCTAGCTTTGCCTTAACCCCTGGGTGTGAGCTGTTGGGGGTGAAATTCAGTCCAGACACCTGAAAACCCTTCTCCCTATCCATCCAGACCCAGCAGAAGAACTGCTTCTGGGACACTGTGCTTGTGCTCAGGGGCAAGTTTCCAGGCGAGATTGGACCTCTTGCTTTCCTGAGGGTAGAGACTAGTGAGTCCACTCTCACTAAGCACAGATTTGTCCTGAATTCCACTTAGAACAAGCAGCTAGCCGTGCCTTCCCTGCTCACTTCCTTTGAATCTTCTTCCACAAACCCCTCTGCGTTCTCTGCTTGCTGATCTCCTTGGAGCCCCCCATCCCTGACTCTGTGCAGTTTATGGGTTGATCTTCACAGCTACTTTGAAAAGGAGTTCTGTGCCCTGTATTTGAAAAATATTCCCCACACGTTATTTTTTTTAAGATATTCTAGTCATTTCTTGCTCTTTTATTAAGTTTGCATATCCTTCTTTAGCAACTATGCTACCAATTTAAATGTGCCTATTTCCTTTTGCCCCTTAGTAGGTAAAACTCTTCCACCTTGGGAAGAAGTAACTGCTGATTCAAATAATCTTTCAAATATTCAGTTGTTGTTGCAGATTGTTTTTCATGTGAGAGAGATTTCCGTAGCAGCCATAGAGTTTCTGGGGAATCCAGGTCAGCGGGATTTGCGTTATCTTCCATTGAGCTTGGCCTTCAACATAGACATGAATCAGAGGGACAGATCCTGCCCAGGGAAATAAAATGACAATTGAGAATGCCTCTTTTCACTTGCGTATCTACGTACACTTTACATGGTGTAAAGTTCCACTTAAGACAATACTGGTATTTGTTTCCCACATCAGTAGGCACGAATGAAGGCTGAAAGTCTGAAGTGGTTTCCAGGGGTGGGCAGTGTTATCATAACCAAAGGCTTGAAATGGACTTGTCTCCAGGGAGGGGGAAAAATCTAGTTTCAAATATTCCTGCAACTTTTGTGCTGACCAAGTGTTTATTAATAGAAGTTGAATCCCCAGTGGGTTTTTCTTTGGTTAACTGGTGAGCTTGAGAGAAATAACAATACCAAGAGATTGACTGTAAAATAATTATTCACCATGGCCTGCTGGGCAGAAATTTCCCAACAGGCAGCCTCCATGGCGCCTTGGAGGGAAGAACGCAGGAAAAGGGCTGCGTGGAGGTCTGGCTGCAGCCTCCGTGCCTGAGCCCTGGTTATCAGGTAGGGGAAAACCCACAGAGGCCTCTGTCAGTGTGGGGTAGAGCTGTTGCAGCAAAAGCTGGCCATCAAGAATTCTGATCACATGAGAGACTATGGACTGTGAGAGGCAAACTGAGGACTTCAGAGGGGAGGGGGTGGGGGAAGGGGATAGCCTGGTGATGGGTAGTAGGGAGGGCACGTATTGCATGGTGCACTGGGTGTTATACGCAACTAATGAAGCATCAAACTTTACATCGGAATCTGGGGATGTACTGTATGGTGATTAACA